>NW_021628251.1:88213-104977 GCF_900005855.1 Plasmodium gallinaceum | reverse complement strand
TTTTTTTTTTTTTTTTTTTTTTTTTTTTTTTTTTTTATATCATAAATACAACAAACATTATTATAGTTTATAAGTTAAGATGTTTTATTATTAACTTTTAGAAGACTTTTCATTATTATTACTTATTATTTTAATTTATTCTAAGAATTAAAAAATTATATGAATACATCAACTTACATTTTTATTACATTCCACTAAATGTTTATATAATTCATCTAGATTATTTTAGTGAAATTAATTTTGGTTAATATTGTTCTTTCTTATATATATATATATATATATATACATTACAAAATCTGAGAAAATGTTGAATTTCAAATTAATTAATTTTTTAATTGTATATATATTTTTTGTTTATGCTCATGAATCTCTAAATGAAACAATAGATGCTCAAAGGGAATTAGATAATTTCTATTTATGTGATTATAAATGTGATACAGGAGAAATCTGTATATATACTAATGAGCAAAATAACATATATAAATGTATTAAAAAGGAAGAATATGATAAAGAATTAAAAATAGATGAGAACAAATCTTCAAAAAAAAGGAATAGTAATAAGTGTAAAAATGAAAAAAATTGTGAAATAAGTAGTACATATAAAAAAAAAATCCCGAAATCATTTTTATGTAATAACAGAGAATCAAAAAAATGTGAAAATCAAATATGCTTAAAAAATAAAAATAAGATTATGTGTTTATGCCCAAGTGGTCAAAAATTTGAGAATAATAAATGTACTGATATGGTCGTTATAAATAAAAAATGTCCAGAACATTTATGTGATAATTATGCTACATGCTTTTTAAATGAATCACAAATGAAGTTTAAATGTATATGTGATGAAGGGTATTGGGGATTTGGAAATGTGTGTTTTCCTTTGAAAAATTCTTTATCTAATGAAGGAAGAAAAAAAAAAAAAAAAAATCGAAAACAAAAAAATGATAATGTAGAAAACAAGGAGAAACCAATAATAGAATCTGATAAAGAAAATTTGGAGAATATAGGAACTACTAATGATTCTATTTATAATATAGATAAAACAGAAAAAATACAAAATTTATCAAGAAAAAAAAGAATTCTAAATGACGAAGATTGCAAAATAGATTGTGGATTAAATGGGATATGTATAAAACGTAAAAATTATGAATTTTGCATATGCACATCTGGTTATTCAAGTAATTTGGAGAATAATTTTTTATGTGAAGAACACTGTAAAGTTAATAATGGTGGATGTGATCCTAATGCAACGTGTGAAAGTGTTAGTTCTGAGAATGAAGAAGCAAATAATGTTATAAGAAAAGTTGGGGTTATTTGCAAATGCAAAAATGGAGATACAAGATATAATGGTTATTATTGTAGTTCTAGTTATTTAATGAAATTTAATTTTTTCATCCTTATTTTATTCTTTTTATATTTATTTCACTGAATTATATAATTATTTTACTATTTTTTTTTTTTTTTTTGTTTATTATAATAGTAAATAAACTTAATAAAAAAAATTTATATGGTTTGATATAAAATTATTTTAATACATCTAAATTTAATTTTTCGTAAGCTCAAATTTTTTTTTTTTTTTTTTTTTTTTTTTTTTTCGTTAATAATGTTATATATATATATTTTTTTTTTCTCATGTATTAAAGAATTTATATTACATCTTTATTCATGTAAGAAAAAATTTTCTTTTTTATATATACTTGATATTTGAGAACACTATCATTTTAGAGAAACTTTTTATATATCTAATCTATGATATATACTTATTTCACATTTAAATAAATATTTGATTATTCGAAGAATTTGTTTCTATGGATATTTTTAAAAAAAAAATTAAGTACCTCTTATATAATGTATTTCTATTATTGTCTAATAAAAATATATATTATTTTTTCTATAGCTTATTTTTTATTATTCTTACATATTTACCTAATATAATTATTTTTTCCAAATTAAAAATTTATTTTATATTTTAATTCATTAAAATTTATTTTTATATGTGTAAACAAAAATACATATAGAATATAAAACAAAGAACAAAATATGCTTATTCTAATATAAAAATAAAATAGTACATAATAATATTTATAAAATTAAATATATATATTCTTATAAATATTTTATAAAAGATTAGCTCCGTTAAAATGAATAAAAAATAAACTTTTATAAATTATTTATCTTCTATTTAAGAAAAAATTCTTTTAAGTATAAATTTTATATTGAAAAAAAAAAAAAAATAAAATAAAATAAAATAAATATATTTTTACAAATATGTTTATTAAATTATAATATTTTTTTTATCTATCATTATATTTTTTTTTTTTTTATTTTAACACATGGTGTTTTTTTTTAATTTTAAGTTGAAATAAATTATAAATAAATTCTAAAATTTTATATTTTTCTTATAGGTTAACAAAAAACATTTGAATTATCATTCTCTTGAATATGTAGAATTCAAAAAAAAATATATTTACTAATATAAAATTTGTTATTTTTTTTTTACACTAGAAATAACACATTTATATACATATTTCCATGTTTTGTTATTTCTGTTTTTTTTCTTTTTTCTTAAAATAATTATAAATTCTATATTTGAAACTTTTATTTTTTATTTTTTTTTTTTTTTTTTTAGTAAAAATATTTTTATTATATATTATTAAACTATTAGGTATAATATAAAAAGTGTATTTTAATTTTTTCGCATTATCTTAAATATTTTATTAAAAATATATTTTATTTTATTATATTATATTTAAAAAAATTTATACACTGGATCATTTAATTATTTTACTTCTTTTTATATATAAGTATTTATTAATTTTAATAGCTTCAATTTAATAATTTATTTTTTTTTTTGTCTTTTTTACCTTTTTTAAATTTTTCATTATAATCATTAATAAAGAAATATTTTGATTTTTTAAACTTTAATAATTTTATTGTTTTTAAATTAAAAAAAAAATCATATATAAAAAAAAAAAAAAAAAAAAAAAAAAAAAATCACATAATTATTTAAAAGTAGGAATAATGTAAAATTTTATAATTTCCTCCTCATTTTTTAATTTAAAAAAATAAAAAAATTATATATTNAATATTTTGATTTTTTAAACTTTAATAATTTTATTGTTTTTAAATTAAAAAAAAAATCATATATAAAAAAAAAAAAAAAAAAAAAAAAAAAAAATCACATAATTATTTAAAAGTAGGAATAATGTAAAATTTTATAATTTCCTCCTCATTTTTTAATTTAAAAAAATAAAAAAATTATATATTGGCTTTTAAAGTCTTTTAAAAATTACAGTTTGATTATTTGTTAAAAGGAAAATGTAGTGAAATCAATTTTTTTTTTTTTAAATTTTAGAACATTTTTAAAAATCTAAAACATATTTTATATTTATAATAAGAATAATAGTTAAATTTATTAATATTTTTGGTATTTTGAAATGAAAGTTTATAAAAATATAATTCTAAATATATATGTATAAATATATATATATATATAATATATCTTTCATTTAAATAAGTAAATATTATTAAAATTTTTATTTTTTTTTTTTTATATTTTGTTTTAAAAATGTTAAAAGAGTTAAATTAAAACAATTTAACATAATAGTTAAAAACTTTTAAAATTTTATACATATATTCTCTTTATTAAATACAATTTTAAATGTAATACTTGTATTTATTACACAATTTATAAAGTATTTCCTATATATTTATTATTTATTTATTTTTTTTTTTTTTCAATTGTTGACATTTTTCATAAAAGAAAAATTATTAAAATATTATATATTGTAAATGATTCATTATTTTTTAATCACAATATTCATTTTTTATATTAACACATAATAAATAATGCTACAAGGGAAGATAAAAAAATTTAAGTTTCCAATAGACAATAATATTGAAAATTTTATAAAAGATATAAGTATAAGAAAAAATGAATATATATATGCGTGTGATGCAGTTGATCTTGATAATATTAATTTAAATGCTGATTCAATAATTAATTTTTTTAATTTCATTAATGAAAGTTATAGTCATCTTTTATTACTTTTATGCCAAGAAGGTTTTGATACTGTTTTTAATTACATTAGGATATCTGATAATTTAAATGATTTAGAACAAGAAAAAATTTTTGGATGCTTAACTATCTTAATAGAAAAAAGTGTCGATGTATTTAAAAATTATTTTAAATGTTTAGAAAATTGTAATATAAATAACGAATCTAATAATGTAGATATAATGAAAAATTTATTGAACTCAAATAATAGTATAATGAATATTATCATTAATTGTATAGAGGATAATCAAAAAGAATATTCAGTAAATGAGAAAAAGAAAAAGTTTACCTTTTTTGAAATTAATGAAATATTAGTTTCTTATTTTAATGCATTAACTTTCATATATATAAATATATTTAATTTTTATTATAATAAAAATTTTAGTAAACAACAAAATACAGAAGTAGTTATAAATATTCAAAGAGGAAGAAAAAAGCAAAAAAAAGACAATGAAGAAGAAACAAATGTTTCATTAAAAAACATAAACTGTCTTTTAAATAATATAATTTTATTACTAAGTAATATAAACTTTAATATTTTTTATAATCATCCAAATAATTCTATAATAGATTTATATTTGCAATTTTTTTTAAATATATATATAATTAATCAAGAAAACAACAATATATTTAATATGAGTATTTATCATGAGCATATATCTATTATAATAGGAACGTTGTTAAAATTATATATAAAAAAAAAAGAAAATACTGATTTTTTATTAATACATAAGAAAGAGGAAAATAATTCATACAACTTTATGTCACACATGGAATATTTAAAAGATGACTATGATAATACTAATAATAATAATAATAATAATAATAAAAATAATATTAATGATGATAATAAAAATAATAATAATAATAATAATAAAAATAATATTAATGATGATAATAAAAATAATATTAATGATGATAATAAAAATAATATTAATGATGATAATAAAAATAATAAAAATGAAAATTTTCCAAATGATAAATTTTATTCATTCACATTTACTTATATATTTTTAAATTCCTGTAAAAAATGTGCTAATGTAAACATATGTGATGCAATACTAAGAGTGAGAAATACTGATATCCCTTTAATTATTATAAAAGAATTGATTGATTATATAAAAGAAAATGCTTTGTTATATTTAAATTTAAGTGTACAAACACATTTGCAAAATGAAATAATTAATGTATTAAATTTTCTTGAGTATTTTTCAAAAAACTTAAGTTGTCATTTGCTTATTTATTTAAAAGATTTAATAGATATGCTAGGTATAGATATATATTACATAAGAAAATCCATTTTTGAGATTTTTAAAAATTTTATAACTCTTGCAAAAGCTAGTGAAGAAATAAAAGAAACTAATAGAAACTCAATTGATAATAATGAATTAGATGAAACTTTTAAAAATAATTTTTATGAAGACGAAGAAGATGATGATGAAGAAAATGAGGATGAGAGTGACGATGAAGAAAATTATAATTTTATGGATGATGAAGAAGAATATTCTGAAGAAGAAGAAGATTCCGTGAATGATTGTAGCATATTGAAAAAGGGAATAATAAAAAAAAAAAATAGTAAAAATATAAATAACAATAATTCTAAAGAAAAAAAAAAAAATAAAAAGAAAAAAAATGGAAGAAAAAATATTAAAAAAAAAAAAAAAAGGATGAAAACTTTTTTAAATTCATTTTATTTAAATATAAATGAAGGTGGCATGAATACATATAAAGACATAATAAATAAAATAATTTTAGATGATACTCATTTTTTGCAGTTGTGTTTTAAAGAATGTTTAAGAAATAGAGCATTTATTATGAATGTCTTAATAACAAGGCAATATGATTCTAAGTTACATGTTCGTTGTCATTTATTAAAAATATTTCAAGAATTAATAGAGAATAATTTTATCCCATTAAACTACTATAATAATTTATGTCTAATATGTAGTGAAAGAATAAATGATAAATCTCCTTTAGTCAGACAAAGAGCATTTTCTTTACTTTCATGTATTGCAAATGATGTAGTAAAAAATAAATATGTTATTCCATTAAATACAAATAAAATAAAAAAAGAATTAAGTAATTTAAATAAAAGAAAGAACTTATTAATAAAAAAGGAAGATAAAGATAAAATTAGAAATGAAGGAAAAAATTGTAAAAGTGAATATGGAAAAGAAACTAAAAAAGATATTAAGAATGACATGAGAAAAAATGTGAAAAATAAAAAAAGAATTAATCTTTCAGATAGTGATAATGAGACAAGTTCATCTTCTATTTTAGTAGAAAAAACAAATGAAAATAATTATCAAAGCAAATATGATTTATTAATAAAAATGTACAATGAAGTATTATTTATTTCTATGATTGTAGATCAGTGTGTTGATTTATGCTTCAAGTTATTGTATTCAGTTATAGAAACAGATCAGAAAAGCTCTATTAAGTTTATAATATTAGCTCATCTATGTGGAAATAAAATAGCAGAAGAACAAATGAATAAAGTATGGTCATTGATTTTTAGTAATAATAATAGTATTGTTGAAATGATAATTAGTGAATTTGTTAATGTAAATATTTATTGGGAAGATTATAGAATTAGTGCATTTAGATTAATTAATGTAGCTCTTAATAGCAAACTAAAAGATTTATCCTGTATCGAAAAAATAATAGAATGCTTATTACTACAAGAAAAAACAAATGTAAGTATTAGCAAATTATTGGATGAATTATTTAACATTATTTTTGTTGATACATTTAGTGAAAATAAAAATTTAATGATAAAGGAGGGGGCTTTAATACTTATGAAAATTTTGTGCTATTCTATTCATATTGTTAATTTAAAAAAAGGAAAAAAGGAACAATATTTTATTTTTAGCAATAAAAGAAAACATCTCATATTATTATTTATAAATCAATATAAACATAATTTACATTTCATAAATCTTTTAATTTTAATTCTAAGATATAATAAAACAAATAAAATTATACAAAATTTGTTAATTATTTTGTTTAATTTAATTTTTGATCATATTGTTGATAATAAAAATAAAAGTGAAGAAGAAAACTTTTTTAAACAAAATTCATATAATTTATTGAATAATTTTAAAGAGTATAATAGTAATAATTCCCAAATGAAAAATAAGAAATATTCTGATGATTATTATTATTATTTATGTGATCATAGAAATATATGGTTTAGATGTTGTCAATCAATAATTGAAAGTATGTATGAACATTTTGATGATTTTCTTGTTATATTTACTACTAAGTTAAAAAATATTTTAAATATAATTTGTAATAAAAAACAGGAAGAAAATAATAAAAAACATATAGATGACACTATAAGAAACAATGATGATGAGCCAAAAATAGCAGATAATGAGATAGAAGAAAATAACTTTAGTATGGTTTCATGTTTCACTTTAGCAAAATTTATATTTGTATCTGGTCATTTAGGCTTATATACATATATATATGCAGAAAAGATACAAAATAAATTAAAGAAAATAGTATCAAAAAGTGATAATAATTACGGAATGTGTACTAAAGAAGAAAAAGACAGAGAATATTTTGATTATGTAGTTGAAAATATGATTGTATGTAATAATTTACTTGGAAAAAAAATCATGCCGTTAGTTTTTTTAATTTTAAAAAATCCAGAAAATTTTTTTAGTGAATTTATAATTAAAGATGATTCTTTAGGAAATTCATGTGATAGTTATATGTTTTTTAATAGCTTTAATATGAAAGATAAAATATATATGCACTATGAGATGTATTTACTAGTTCTTGTTTGTTTATTAACATTGTGTAAATTTTCTATTATTTCTCAAAAATTTTGTCAAATGGTTATTAATCATCATGTATCTATTATTCAATTAATTGTTTCTATTATAATTGAAGACAATAATCAGATTTTTAATGAAGTAGAAACAGTAGATGATAAAAATAGAGAAATAAAAAAAAAAAGTGTTAAGTTTATTAATAATTTAAGCAACATAATGAAAGCAGAAGATATTCAAAACAGTGATGAAAATGAAGAGGTGACAAAAAAAAATGGTAATTATTTATGTATTGAAAATAAAGATAAATTAAATAATACAACATTTGAAGAAACTGATAAAAATGAAAAATTGAAAAGTAGTATTATGCAAAAAACTATATCGAATATAAGAAAAATGCTATTAATTAGTTATGCAGATTTATTGTATAGACATCCAAATCTCTTAGAACCATATAATAAATATATATTTAAAGTTTTAAATGATAAAGATATAAATATGAGAAGAACTGCTGTTTCTGTTTTTACTCATTTATTTATGACCGATACAGTAAAAGCAAAAAATACCTTACTTGTTCATATGATGTATTTAACAATTGATGAAGACGAAAAAATATCAAGCGGTTCTAAATCATTTTTTTATGAATTAGATAGAAAGTCGCACATTACGTTAGTTAATAATATTTGTGATATGATTTCTGTGTTAGCAAACAATGAAAGAAAATTAAAGTATGAAATGAACAAAGAAATATTGCAGTTTTTAATGACTTTTATCAAAAAGAGTAAATATAATGAAACATTGGTAGAAAAAATTTTTAAAAAAATGAAAGAATTAAATATTAATAAAACAGACGCTCTTCACTTATATATGCAAGTATTTTTAAATATACAAATAGATGAAAAAGTATTGAGAAAAATAAATAAATGTTTTCCCTTAATTAGATATATAATAAGAGAAAATCAATATATTCTAGATAATTTTGTTTTTATATGCAAAAAAGCGACTGAAAAAAAAAGGGGAAGACCAACTGAAGAAGTTCATCAACAATCTAATGCAACTAACGGGGATAAGGTTGCTAGAGAGAAAACAGAAAATGATAAACATGAAAACAAAATGAGAGAATTAGCAGAAGACATTTTAGGAAAAATAGAATCCACAACAAATAAATCAAAGAACTTTTTGAATATAAATAATTTATCCAACTCAACTAAAAAAAGAGCATCAAAAAATAAAAATGAAGAGGACGTTAATAAAAATGAAGAAGAAATAAATAAGGATGAAGAAGATATATATAAAAATGAAGAGGACATTAATAAAAATGAAGAAGAAATAAATAAGGATGAAGAAGATATATATAAAAATGAAGAAGTAAATAAAAGCAAAGAATAAATTAACAAATGTGAAGAACAAATAATTACAAAAGAAAAATATATACAATTATACGTTCATCCATTGCAAATAATAAAAAAGATAAAAGTTAAGAAGTATTTTATTTTTAAGTAACCAATATATTTAAATGATATAAATATAAAAATCATAATATTTTAAATATATTTATTCATTTATATTTTTAATGTTTTTAGTTTTTTCTTATTCATATTCACATTATTAATTTATTTTATTTTTACTGCATCATTTATTTTATTTTATTTTATTTTTTTTTCTTTTTTGGTTTATTATTATTATGAATAAGTCTTATAAATATTTTTGTAACATTTGTGAAAACTCTTAATTTACTGCATTTGTAGTTATTTTATAGCTTTTTCATATTCTATCTTTTATATATACATATATAATTTATTTACATATTTAATTAAAAACAAAAAACATGGGGTAAAACATGAAGAAAAATATGATTACTAAATTTATTACATTAATATTATATTTTTAAATTATCAATAATCAATTTTATTCTATTTTACTCTAATATGGAATACATAATTTTATTTTCAATGTTTTACAAATAATAAAAAGTTCATAATTTTTGAATTAATATTTGTAGATTATATATATTTTAAAATGTTAAAATTTACCTATTAATCCGTTGTATATAAAACAGGTGTGTAATTACTTTTTTTTTTTTTTTTTTTTCAGTAGAATTTTTGGTTTTTTTCTTTAAAAATTTATTTTTTATTATATTATTTTTTAATTTCACAGAAAAATATATTTTGCTCCATCTCTTTTTTTATTAAGACATTCCTTAAAGAAAATATCAATATTATTTTTAAAAATTAATTTTTATTGATGCTATTTTATTTTTTTATTTTTAATATAAGTTAACCTTTTAAATTTTTCATATATTTCTGAACTGGATATAATAGATTGTTCAATCATATCTTAAAAGTTTTTAATAAAAAGAAAAATAACGTATATATATATATCATCTTTAAGATTTTATTTTAATTTTTTTTACCAGTCATAATGTGATGGACAATTTCTTTATTTACATTTACCTAGTATTATTAATTTTTATGTTTTATTTTTTTATTTTATTTTATTTTATTTTATTTTTTTTTTTTTTAGATTATATATGAGATATTACATTAATTACTCTTGTCTACTAGTACGTACATATGTAATTTTTTTTTTTTTTTTTTTTTTTATTTTTTTTTTTTTTTTTTTTTTTTTTTTACTATATAATAAATAAATTCACTTATCCATGGTATAATTATTAAATTAATAAATTTCTACAAAAAAAAGTATATTAATAATATTTTTTATAGATTTAAGGATAAAGTTATTTTCTCTTTATTGTTATTAATCAACCTCAAAATTATTTGGTAATAAATCCATCAGTGAATATAAATCTAAATTTTTTTGAAAAATGTAATGAATATTTTTTTGAGCTTTATTGTTTGCAATTTTTTTTTTCATTATCATTTCAACTTTATTTTTAAGTTTAATCCTATTTTTTATTTTTTCTTGCTATAAATACAAAAAAAAGTAAATTAGGAAAATATATGTAGATAAATATATATAATTCATTATTAAATGAAATTATTAATATTATTACAGTTTCTTCATAAAAATCTTCACTTGTTTTTTCGAATTTTTTTAGTGATAGAAGTTTTTCTTTCCTTATATTTTCATAATAATCTATTTCACTTTTAATTTTTTTTAATTCTTGTTCCTCGTATAACTATTAAAGAATAAAAAATAATAAAATAAAGAAAAATAAAAATAACTGAATAAAAAAATGAGAGGTTAAAAAAAAAAATTACTTCTTTTAATGCTTTATTTAAAATATCTTCAACTATTTTTTCAATTTTAGGTTTTACTTTCCTTTTTTAATATTAAAAATAAAGAATTAATAGAAAAAAGAAAAAAAAAAAAAAAAAAAATATAGAGATATGCTATTTTTTGTTAAATGTGTATTTTTTTGGTATTTTATATATTAATTTTATTTCTAATATTATCATTAATATTTTTAATTCTATTATTAATTTTATCATTAAAATTTTTATATATGAATATATTTTCCCATTTATTTATTAAATTTAATAATTTTTTTTTTTTTTTATATAATTTTAAATACTCATAATATTTAGAAAAGTCATCAAGAATAACTTGCGTTTCAGCATTTCTGAAAGTTGCCTTTTTAATTAATTTTGATTTTTTATATAGGATTATCTTTTTTCTTTTAGTTTCTAATTCTTTTTTTTTTTTTAGTTTATATTGTTCTATTAAATCTAAACTATAAATGTCTTCTTGTGAACTTTCTTCTAATGTTGAATTATTAGAAAGCATTATTTCTTCATTTTCTTCGTTATGTTCATCACATTTTACAGATTGAATACATACGTTCTCTTTTTTTAAAAGATCATTTAAATAATTATCTTCATATTTTATCACTTTTGTATATATTTTACTATTTTGTGTATTTTGAATATTATTTTTACAAGAATTTTTGATATCATTACATTTTTCGTTTTCGTTATTTATTTTAATGGATGATATGATCCCACTTTTTCCTAATTTTTTATTTTCCTTATTTACTTCATTTTTTTTTTCTGAGTTTTTACAGTACTTATTTATATAATTTAATTTATTCTTTTCTTCTTTAAGATCTATAAATTCGTTATGTTTACTGTTTGTTTTATTTTTTATATTATATTTAACTTTCTGATCATTTGTATTTGTTTTAATATCTTTAACATTTTTAAATAAATTATATTCTTTTTTTTTATTTTCAACTTTAATAGAACTTACATTTTCTTTTTTATCATTTATTTTTTCATTCTATATAATTATATATATGCATATATATATAAAAGAAAAAAGAAAATTATAAATAGTATGAAGTTTTCATTTTTTTTTTCGAATGATCAGAATCCTATAATCAAATTTTCTTTTTCTTTTTTTTTTTTTTTATTGTACATTTTTTATGGCTTTTAGAGGCTTTTTAGAATTTATATATTTATTTGAGTTATTTTCTTGAGGTTTGTTAAATTTTAATCTGAGATGAAATAAAAAAAAAAAAAAAAATATTAAAATTATTAAATTTAAAAAAAAGAAGCTTGTAATAAATGTATAAAATTAGTTACTGTATTGGCTTTATTTGAAAATTATGTTCCATATTTTCCAATCTTTTTTATTTATAAAAGAAAAAATGATAAAATAAGTACTTTTAATTTATGTTTATTTAAAAAAATTTATATTTATTTGATAATATTTTAATATAGAATAAAAATAAAAATGCTAAATATATTAGTTTTTATTTTAATATTTCATGTCTTTTTTTTTTTTTTTTTTTTTTTTAATTAAAAAAAAAGAAATACAAAATAAACACACGCAAAGTAAAACGACTCAACAAAACATAATTGAATAATTTATAAATTGATAAAATATTTTAATTTTCATATAATATTCTTTAATACTTTAATATTAAAATAAAACTCAAATAAAAGAAATAACAATTTTATAGAAATATCTACCTTTTATATTTTATAAAAAATAGAAGATCTAAATTCAATGAATTTTTACACTTATTTAATTTTTTTTTTTTTATGATAACCAATAATAGATAATTTTTAAATTTAAGGTTTACATATATATGTAAATAATTTTATTATCATAATTTTCTCTTATTAAAGGATATGATTTTAGTTTGGTATTTATGTATACTTTTTTTTTTTTTTTTTTTATTAATTTCTTTTATTATCTTTAGTATCTAATGGTTATTTTTTTTTTCTGGAGTTTTTTTTTTTTTCTTATAGAATATTTAAAAAAAAAACAGTATTTTAAAATTTTGAAAAAATAATGCAAAAATTTTTTATTGAAATGATTAGAAAGCTTGTTAAAATTATCACATAAAAAAATAATATTAAATTAATTATATTTCAAGAAATTTAAAAAAAAGATATATAAAAATATGATGAAAAAAAAAAAAGAAAAGAAAAATTGAAATATTGACAAGAATCTTAAAAATGTAAAAATGATGTAAACTAATCTAACAAATGAAAAGTAAACTTTATATTAATAATATTAAATATGATCAATTTTGATAAAAAAATTACTTCTATACTAAGAAAAAATTATACAAATAAGGGTCTAAAAAAAAAAAAATTTTATTTTATACACTCAAATAAAAAAAAATTTAAGCATACTTAAAAAAAATAGTTCTCTATGATTTTATTTATACATTATTTTTATTTTCCCTTTTTTTTTCATATATGTTTAAATTAAATTTTAATAATCATAAATATTTTTATAAACTTTCAGTTGATATATCCAAATTTTTAATTAAAAAGGTATTTATAAATATAGATTTTTTACAAAAATAAAAAATCATATAACATATTTTGAAAACTTTTAACTTCTTTTGTATTATATTTGATAAAAAGGTTATTTTTTACAACATTTTCTGTCCATTTCTCATTTTCATTGATTATTATGTTAATGTTATCATATATTTTTTTTAGTTTATTTATAAATTTTTTTTTTTGTTTAACTGAGTCTAGTAAATTTTTAAATTTATTTTTATCTATGTATTTTAATAAATAAAAAAAAATAGATGGAGAATAAATGATTGATATCAGCAAATATTCCAAAAAATTTAAAAAATAGTTATTGTTCATATAAAATGATTTATTTATGAAAAAATTAAATAAATGTTCATTAATTATATCTATTAAATATTCGTTTTTAAAATTCAGAAGCCTTATACACTTTAAAATATGCAATTTCATATATATATCTGTTTTATTTAAGAGATGTGTAATATTAAAAGTAAATTCTACCATAAAGTAACAAAAAAAATTATTTTTTAGCTCATCAACATTTTTATTTTGAATTTTATCATCAAATTTTTTATTTTCTCTTTTCTCTTTATTTAAGTACTTATTATTAATTTCATCTTCGACAATATTATTATCTATAAGAAGTTCATATAAATTATAATTATTTAACAAGTTTAAAAAAAGCATATATTTATTGTGAATTTTTTTTATATCAGATAAATTATCATCAAATAAATTCATCTTGTAATTTAATAAACTATTTTTTTTAAAATAATATAATATACTTAAAAAATAATAAATATTGTTTAAATCATTCTCTTCTTTTAAGATATTTACACATTTTATATTTTTAAGAATCATATAGTTTATTTTTATATTTTGATGTACTTTATAATCATTAAATAATTTAAATATTTCGTGAGTTATCACATTCAAATAAAATAATTTTAAATAATTAATATTATCTTTTATATATAAACAATTATTAAAAAACATCCTAAATGTATCAAGGTATAACTTTTTATGTATATAAGCTCCTTCATCTATTGAAAAATCATTTTCTATTTTTTCAAAGACATTTTCATCACTAATATAGTTGCTTTTTTTAAAAATATTTTTTAACAAATTTAAATGTGTAAGCATATATATGTCATAAATAGATTCATTTTTATTTTGTTCTTGAATATATAAATTAATAATGGTATGAGAATAAGAGCTATTTTTATCACTTTTATTTTTTTGAAATGTGTCTAAATTAAATTCTACATTTATATTATATACAATTTTTAAAAATTCATCTTTTTTAATAATATTTTCGTCATATAAATAATTTAATAACAACAAACAAATGTACATGTTGTTTTTTATATTTACGTAAATATTATTGTAATTATGATATAATATATTTTTAATTTTCAAGTATGCCTTTTCCATTTCAAAAGAGATATCTTTTTCGTTTAATACAAGTTTTTTTGATGGAAATATTTCATTATTTTCGTTTAATTCATATTCATAGAGTTCATTCTCGTATATTTCCTTTTCTACTATGCTTTTTTCATTTATTTCTACATTATCATAATCGCAACATTTATTTTTTGTATTATTATCAATTTCATGAACACATTTTTCTTTTGAATAAACTTCCTTTTCAATAGAAGAAAATATATTTTCCTCAACTTCTCTGAAATATTTTTTTTTCCAAAAGAAATTTTCATTAATATGTTTTATAAAATCATTCGTTTTATTAATTCTTTCATTTTTTTCATTATAGAAATAATCCATATTTTCAAAATTCAACTGTTTCCTTATTAACATTAAAACATACAAATGCTTCGTATTTAAAAAACAAGAATTTTGAAATATGCATTCAATTATCTCAAATAGTATTTTTGAATTTAGTAAGTTATATTTGAAGGAAAATATTAATGTTGATATCACTTCATTTATATTAAAATGTTTTAAATGAATTAAAATTTTATCTTGCACTTCTTTTATTTTTATTAAATTATATTCATTCGCTCTGTTTTTTATTGCTTTCATTAATATTTCAAAATTATATTTATCATTTTCTTTCTCTATAGGAGGTGAATAGGAAATATAATTTATCTTTTTTTTTCTTTCGATAAAATCACTATATGTTTTAAAATTATTTTGTTTTACAAAAAAGTTTTTTACCTTAATAAGTTTAAAACAAATTATATAGTTATTTTTCATTTTTATATGAAGTATGTTATCATTTTTATATGAAGTATGTTATCATTTTTATATGAAGTATGTTATCATTTTTATATGAAGTATGTTATCATTTTTACATGAAATATGTTTTCATTTTTAAATAAAATATGTTTTCATTTTTATTAAAAGTAGGCATAATTTTTTATATTTCTATTCACAATTTTTTAACTTTTATAAATATTAAAAAAACAATAAGTTTGCTACTTTTTTATTTTTATTTATTTTTATTTTTTTTTTTTTTTTTTTTATGTTACTATTTTAACGAAAAAATACATCCTCAAAATTTTTATTATTAAGTAAAAATAATAAATATATAAATAAAACAGTTTATTCATAAATTTAATTAAAAGAAATTATCAGTATATTAAAAATACATATAAAACAAGAAAATTTATAAAAGCATTTTTATAAAATAAACTTAAAAAAAAAGAGCAGAAAATTAAATTTTTTTTTTTTTTTTTTTAAAATATATAAAATTTTAAAAAAATTTATAAAAACCATCTTTAATTCCACACAATTCGTCCAATGTTTTTAACCAGAAATTTATTAACTGAAAAAAAAAAAAAAAAAAAAATGTATACATATTGTTTCTATTAGAATAAATGAACATTTCTAAATCTTTAATAGTATGAATTTTATTAAAATTATATTAAAAATAACAGTTCAAACTTTTTTTCTCACAATATATATTATTAATAAGAAAAAAAATACTATCATTATATAAAAAGTAATAACATGTAATTAAAAATTAAATATATATTTATATTTTTGTTACCTCTTCATCTGAATTAGTTTTTATCAAATTGTTATTAATTTTTAGTAAAAATAAATCTCCATATATTGAAGAATTTTGATATAAAATAGTTTTTATATTTTTATAAATATCTATTAATTTATTTAATCCTTTATCTATTTCACCTATAAAAAAAAAAAAAAAAAAAAAAAAAAAAAAAAAAAA
>NW_021628251.1:79810-87213 GCF_900005855.1 Plasmodium gallinaceum | reverse complement strand
CCCAAAAAAAAAAAAAAAAAAAAAAAAAAAAAATGATAAAACAATATATATAACAATATAAATATTAATATATATAAGACAATAAATTATTACAATTATAAGTATATATATATATATATATATATATATATATATATATATATATATATATTAATATGTATATATAATTTTAATAATAAATACTATAATAATATAAAAATTTTACTTAAGTCTGGTAGAGTTTCATAATTATAAAAAAAAAAATTATAAACATCATAGTTGTTTATTTTTCTATTAGAAATGTTATTAAAGGATATACGTAATGTTTTTTTATAATTCCAATTAAAGATACCCCATAAATATAGATTTATATGTTTTTTGCTACATTTTTTTGTCATTTGCATTTTTTTAAGTTTTACATTTGTTTCTTTCATAATTGAATTTTTTTTTCCTCTTGAAAGTTTGGTTTTAAAAGAACTATCACTTGATATATCATTATTAACCTTTTTTTTTTCTATATCTATTTCATTTTTTAATTCATTTTTTTTTCTTCTTTTTCTTTCTTTTCTTATAAGTTTTTGATTCATCATTTTATAATTCTTATTTATTTTTTTATCTGTTTTTAACTTTTTTTTTATTTTATTGAGTTTTAAGTAATAAAAATTTGCATATGAATAGCCAATTAATGGAGTTAAAATAAAGTCACGATCTTCATATTTTTTTTTTTTCAAATTTTTACATTTAGGATTTAAAACTTTCACAATGACATGCTTGCATAATTTATTAATATATATATGCATAACATAAATATATAATAAAATATTTACATCTTCTTTACAGAATCTATATAGCATTTCTATTTTTTTTATTTTTTCAAATTCTAATAACTTTTTAATATGTTCTGAATTCCTATTTTTAAGGAAGTCATAATTGTTTGTCTGTATATCATTCAGTATTTTTAAAGTATCGCTGTTATTAATACACTTGTCATCTTTATTTATAAAATCATTGTTGCATTTAAAATTTTTTTCTATTTTTACATTTTCTATTTTTGTATGTTTCATTAATTCATTTTTATTACAAGTATTTTCATTTTTGATATTTACATTTTCTATTTCATCATTTATACTTTTACCTTTATCATTTATATTATCATCTTTATTATTTATTCTTTCATCTTTATTATTTATTCCTTCATCTTTATTATTTATTCCTTCATCTTTATTATTTATTCCTTCATCTTTATTATTTATTCTTTCATCTTTATTATTTATTCCTTTATCTTTATTATTTATTCTTTCATCTTTATCATTTATATTATCATCTTTATTATTTATATTATCATCTTTATTATTTATATTATCATCTTTATTATTTATTCTTTTATCTTTATCCTTTATATTATCATCTTTAATATTTTTATTATCATCTTTATCATTTGCAATTTTGATTGTATTATCATTTTTGTTATTAATATTTTCGTCCTTTTTATTTGAGGCATCATTGTTTCCGTTTACATTTTTAATATTTATATTTTCATTTTGAATATTTATATTTTCATTTTTAGTATTTAAATTTTCATCCTTAATATTTACATTTTCTATTTTAGAAATTACATTTTTACTTTCATTATTTATATTTTCATTCTTTATAAAATTATTATTAATATTTTCACTTTCATTATTCATATTTTTATTTTTTAAATAATTATTATTTGTATTTTCATTTTCATTGTTTATATTTTCATTTTTATTGTTTATATTTTTATTTTCATTATTTATATTTTTATTTTCATTTTCATTCTTTATATTTTTATTTTCATTTTTAATATTTAAAATTCTATTTTCATTACTTGTATTTTTATTATTATGACTTGTTTTTTCGTTTTTTTGGGAAGTATCTTTTTCATTGATAATATTTAATTTTTGTTTATTATTATCAGAAATTTTAAAAAAGTTTGTAATTTTATTTATATATGTATTTTTTTCTTCATAATTTATATTAATAGTTGATTTTTTTTGTGCTAGATAATTTTCTTTATTTGTATCATTATCTAATGAGTATCCTTTTTTGTGAAATCCTTTTATATCTGTTTTATTATTTATGCTATCTTTTTCTTTTTCTTTTTCTTTTTCTTTTTCCTTTTCTTTTTCTTTTTCTTTTTCCTTTTCTTTTTCTTCTTTTTCTTTTTCTTTTTCCTTTTCTTTTTCTTTTTCCTTTTCTTTTTTTTCTTTTTCTTTTTCTTTTTCCTTTTCTTTTTCTTTTTCTTTTTCCTTTTCTTTTTCTTCTTTTTCTTTTTCTTTTTCTTCTGTTTCTTTTTCTTTTTCATCTGTTTCTTTTTCCTTTTTTTTTCTTCTATATTTTTTTTCTTTTTCTGTATTAACTTCTTTCTGTTCCTTTTTTCTTCCTTTACTTTTTTTTTCTTTATCTTTTATTACTTCGTCTTGTTCTATGTCTGTTTTTCTTTTTTTAAATTTCTCTTCTTTTTCTTTCCTTTTTTCATCTTTCTTTTGTTCATAATCTTTTTTTCTCTTTCTAATTTTTTTATATTTTTCTTTCTCATTTTCATTTCCTTTCACTTTTTCTTTTTCTTCTTGCTTTTTCTTATAATGTTTATATTCTCTTACATTTTTTTCTTGAGTTTGTTCTTCATTCTTTGTATTTTCTTTTAATTCTTTATTTGTTTCTTTCATTTTTTCATGCACATTTTTGTTTTCTTCATCTTTTTGTAGTATGTTTTGAATTTCTTTTTCATCATTTTCATAATTTGATTTTCTCAAATTCTGGTAATTCTCATATTTTACAAAAGGTAGATTATCTATATATAATTTTTTTGAGTGATCTATTTTTTTTATAATTTCAAGAATTTCAAATATATCAATATCTATATTAAGACATGAGAAATAATATGAATCGTTAAACCAAAAAAATGAGGGTATAATTAAAAAATATGATAAAATGGTATTTTTATTTTTGAATATACTTTTAATAAATCCTCTATATATAACCCCTTTAGGTGATCTAAATTTTGCTAATAAATTTCCTTTTAATTCGTATTGAAAACATTCTCCTTCTACAACTTTTTTTTTTCTTACAACCTTTTTGATATTATCATCGTTTTTCAATTCTTCAGATGAACTTTTTTCATCATTATTTTGATAATTATTTATATCATTTTTATTGTGATATTTTTCTTGAGTGGATATTTCAGAAACAACATTTGTTTTGCTTTTAGTATCAGTATTATGATCAGTTTTTTCATTTGTATCTTTTTTGTTCTTATCATATGTAGAAATCATGTCATTTATATCATCATTTGTTAATAAAACATTATTTTGTAATATTATTCTTACATCTATTTTTTTTATTAAATTTAAAAAAAGATAATCTGCATGAAAATGTTTTTCACTCTTATAAATTTTTATTAGATTATTAATCATAATATTTTGTAAATTCGTGTTATTAACATACAGTCTTTTTATTTCAAATAATTTCATAGCTAACTCAAATGTAATTTCATTCTGTAAATTTTTACAATAGCTTGTTTTTATATTTTCCCACTTTTTATGAAAAAAAACTTTATAATGTTTAAATGCCTTTTTATATTGTATTAGATATTTATAAGATTCAAATGATTGAATAATATAAAATATTTTACTTGATTTTTTTCTTTCTTCATTTGCTACTTTCGATTTATTTATGCTTTTATGTGGAGCTTTCTCAATCTGTTTACTTTTATGCTCATATTCAAATGAATGGTTGTCATTATGGTTTTTTTTTAAAGTTGAATTGGAATTAGAAATATTTTTCTCTTTTTTACTAAAATAACTTAAAATATTTCTTTCTTTTTTTTCATAAATTTTATTACTATTTTTTTCATTTGTAATAGCACTTTCATTTATGCCATCTAATGACTCTTTACTTAAGGAATTAATTAAACTGTACACATATTTGCTATTATTTAAATTATTTAAAATTTTTAAATAGTTAGCTAAAGAAACTTTTTTGTTTGAATTTATATGAATATTATTTAACTTCAGTTCAGTATTAAAATTTATTATTCTTCCTATTCCTATTTTACTTTTATCTTTTTGCTTAAAAAATATTATATCATTATGCTCAAAATTTTTTAATTTGTTTTTTTCTTTATTTTCGATAAATTTATTTTCATTAATTTTTTGCTTTTCCATTTAGTAAACTTAATTTTCTTCTTAAACTAAAAAAAAAAAAATTAAAGTAAAATGGTTCAAAATAATATAATCATTAATAGCAATCATTTGATTATTATTATTTTCACATAGAAAATAAGAAAAAATAAATTACACATAACAACATATACTTTTTGTAAAAGAAAAAAATGTAGTAAATATATTTAGTTGTAAAATAAAAAAAAAAAAAAAAAAAATATATATATATATAAATAATAAAGCGAATAAAAGATATTATAAAAAATAAAAGTAAAATATTAACAATAAAGAAAAATGCAAAATCATTTATTATTCATTTTTTCTTATAATCATCATTTTAATGATTTAACAGACAGAAAAAATGAACTTCATAATAAAAAATTTATTTATATTTCTCATTTATAATCAAAATAGATATATTTAAAAATTTACATTAAAAAAAATAAAAAATATAGAAAAAAAAAAAAAAAAAATAATTAATATGCACAATTAAAAATAAAAGAAACATAAACTCTATGTAAAATATCACAAAAAAATTACACTGATATTTTTTTTTTTTTTTTTTTTCAAAATATTATATACAATTTAAGAATTATTTATATTTGTTAAGTTTTCATTTTTAACTATTCTTCTTTACTTTATAAACTAAAATTATTAGCAATAAAATGTACAATAAAATATGATAAAAAAAAAATATATATATAGAGTAATATGAGAAAATATAAAATATATATATATATATATAATAAAATTTTATAAACAATTTCAATCAAATTTTAAGCGATAACAGAATAAAATATAAAAAGATAAAATATAATTTAAAAGAATATAAAATAAAATTTTATATAATTATTTAAAACAAATTTTAACAATACTAAAATGAAATTTCAAGAAATATCTAAAATAAGTTAAAAATTTTTAAAATAAAATGGAATAATTTTTTTTAAAAAATATTGTTAAAATGTACATATTTTAAAAAAAAAAAAAAAAAAAAAAAAAAAAAAAAATTCAATATTGAAAAAAATTTTTTAATATTTTAATAGTTTTGTTCATGAAGTAAATGAAAAATAAAATATAATAACAAAAAATAAAAAATAAAAATAAAACAATGAAAGTATACATATAAAAAAAAAAATGTATATCCAGTTAAATAGAAACAAAAAGAAAAGAAAACATATTGAAGAAGAGAAATTAAAAGTAATATGAAAAGATAAATAATTAAATAAAAAATAAATATTAAACCTATTACAAATATATATATATATATATATATACTTATATAGAAAATTATATTTTTAAGCCTTATTTTTTACTCAATAAAAGTTTAATATTATTTATTTTATTTCTTAATTTTTTTATTTTTATGTATTAAAAGGAACAAGAAACTGCAAAAATATACGCTGAATTCGTTCGTTCATTTGAAGGAAATACTTTTGATAAAGATAATAAGTTTGTTAAAAGTAAGGAATAAATAAAAAAAAAAAAAAAAAGATATACATTTTTTTTTAATAAATATATTTATTAGTAATAAAAATATTATATAAAAATATAATTTTTCTTTTTATTTGAATAGGTAAAATTTTAAATCCATCAACAGGCGAAATTATATCAGCAGAAGATGAAAATAAAAAAGTAAAAAACAAATTTCTAAAGGTAATAAAAAAAAAAAAAGTATAATATATACGAAGAAATGAAAGATAAAATTATTGTAACTATTTTGTAAATATTAATGAGTTTTATTTTTGAATTAATTTACTATAAATAATTAATTCTATGATATGCTTATAATAAGTAAATCTTTATTAATTCATAATTTTTTTTTACATTCTTCTTTAGAGTAATAATTCAAGTGAAGAAGGAAAAAAATATGATGAACATGTAGAAAATAAAAATAACACAGCAAAAGTGAAGGAAATAGATAGTTTTTTAGAAGGTTATTTTTTTTTTTTTTTATATATATAATTAAAAATATTTATAAAAAGAAAAATGTAAAGTATAGAAAAAATGTATATATTATTTATATTTCACATATCTATAAATAGTAACAAAAAAAAAAAAAAAAAAAAAAAAATTNTTTTTTTAAAAAAAAAAAAAAAAAAAAAAAAAAAAAATTATTATTTATTTATTTTTTTTTTTTTTAAATAAATATATATATAAATAATAAAGAAATCAAACAAAAACAAAGAATATTGGATGAAAGAAAAATTTTAAAAGAAAAAGCTCAATTAGCTAAATCAGAAGAAGAAAAAATTAAAATTAATAAAAAAATAATAGAAATAGAAAAAAATGAAACAATATTATCCTATGTACCGAAAAAAGAAAAAGTTGCTAATTTGTATTTAGGAAATTTATCTCCAGAAGTAAGCAAAAGTTGTACATATAATGTGAATGAAAATACATGCATTTATATAATAGAAATATTAAATTTCGTAAAAAATAAACACATATTAATAAATTATATATAATATTTATATTATTTCTTATGTGAATTTTTATATATTTTTATTTTATATATTTTTTAGGTTACGGAAGAATATTTATGTCAAAAATTTGGGAAATTTGGGAAAGTTAACAGTGTAAAAATAATGTATCCTCGTAAAGATGAAGATAAAAAAAAAGTACGAATATGCGGTTTTGTATGTTTTGATAATAGAGAAGATGCAGAAAATGCGAAAGATGCATTAGATGGCATAGAAATGTATGGAAACATTGTGAGAGTTGGGTGGAGTAAAGCAATACCTAAAATAGTAAATAATCCTAGAACGGAAATGAATAATTTAAATATTAACAATTTTAATGTGAATAATAACAATTCAAATAAAAAAATTGAAATATTGTTACCAGAAGATAAAAAAATAAAGAGAATAATTGACTTATTAGCTAAATACGTTACTGAAGAAGGATATACATTTGAAGAAACTATAAAAAAAAATGAAAAAGATAATCCATTATTTAATTTTCTTTTTAGCAAATCAGATTTATATTATTATTACAAATGGAGAGTTTTTTCTTTTGCTCAAGGAGATAGTTATAAAAACTGGAGATCAGATCCATTTCAAATGTTTGCAAATAGTTATATTTATGTGCCTCCTATATTGAATAATACAAAAACCAATTTCCACAAAAAGAAGGAAAATACGTAAAAATAATAAGAAGAATAATATTATTTAAATAAAATTGCATCATATATATTATTAATACTTAAAAAAAAAAAAAAAAAAAAAAAAAATTCGTTTT
>NW_021628251.1:64364-79801 GCF_900005855.1 Plasmodium gallinaceum | reverse complement strand
TTTTTTTTTTTTTTTGTGATTATAGGAGAAATAAAAAGAATGAATTAGATGAAAAAAAAAAAAATAAGTTAATTAATATTATAAATACTTTAAATAAAAAAAGGTATATTTACATATATATATTTACATATATATATATATATATTTCTTTAATTAAATATTTAAGCAAAATATATGTTCATTTTTAAATGTATAAAATTATTAACTACACATTTTAATAAATTCGTATTTATGTGAATTTGAAATATATATATACTTTTAATAGAGTAAGTATATGTCGTGCTATGATATTTTGTACAAGACATAGTGATTTCAGTTTAGATATTATTAAAACAATTTCCAATTTTTTAATTGATTTAAAATATGATTTATTAAAAAAGGTATAGATAAAAAAATATATATAAAAAAATAATTTTTTTTTTTTTTTTTTTTTTTAATTTTTTATATAAATAATATTGTATTATTATTTATAGATAAATTTAGTTTATTTATTATCTGATATATTGTACAACTGTAGCAATGAGTTTTTTTCATCATGGTCATTTAGGAAGCACATAGAAGAGGAATTACCAAGAATATTTTATTATTTTAGAAAAAATATAAAAAAATGTGATAGTAAAATAAAAGTAAAAATATTTACTGATTCTATGATGAATATATTTCATATGTGGGAAATATGGGCTATTTATAATTCTTTTTTTATGAATGGATTAAAATGTTTGTTATCGTATAAAAAAATTACTTACATAAAAAATGAAATACATGAATCTGGATGTGATGAAGAGTTAGATGGTATTAAAATAGATTTTTTTGATGAAATAAAAAAATATCCCTTAAATTTAAGAAGATATGCTTATTCATATTTTCAAAAAGATGATTATCAATTAAATAAATTATGTGAACAAAGAGGTTTGTACTTTAATGAAAATTTTAACAAAAATAAAAAAATAAAATATTTATTAATATATGATAACTTCTGTAATAAAATTAACACAGATATACCTAAAAATAACTTAAATTATTTACAAGATGATATTAAAAATCCTGTTTTAAATCAAGAACTAAACGATAATATATATAATGAGGAAAAAAATAGTAAAACTTTTGAAAAATAAAACCGTATTAAGTTAATAACTTAAAAATAACTACTTATACAGAATAACAAAATTTTTAAATAGTCCTTTTTTTTTTTTTTTTATTCCCTTTTAAGATATATATGCTTATGTTTTATGTATATAAATTATTTAATATAAACATATGTACATTTTTTTAGAATTTTTCTTTTTTTATTACTTTCATAAATGTTTTATTTTTACAAAATTTAATCTTTCTTTTTCCTTTTTTTTAAATATTACATTAATATTTCTTTATTCAAATAATGATTATTAGAATTTTTAATTCTTATTTAATTTTAATATTTGACTTTTTAATTTATAAACAATCCATAATGCATATAAATATATATTCCTTTTTTGCTCTATATTTAATAATTTAATTATTTGACTAAAGATTTAAAAAATTATTAAAAAGGTTATTAATTTGAAGTTTTACTATAAAAAAAAAAAAATATAAGTTATAAATAAGTTATATATTTATTCATATATTTTCATTAAAGATATAATTTTTCAAATTAATATAAACTTTTATCTTAAAAATTATAATATTTAATTTTTGAATAATACTTTTTTTTTAACACTATTTCCTTTTAAAACAACAATATAGACTATTTTTTTTTTTTTAACTATTTTAAATTAAAAGAAAAAAAAAAAAAAAATTCAACATGAAAATGGAGATATTTTGTATTTTTTAATAATTTTTGTAAAAATACTTCGATTTATAATATAATTATTTAAAAAGTGAAGTAAATATAAATTAAATTGAAAAATTTACATTTATGTAATCCCTATTTTAAACTCTATAAATGTAATAATTTGTATAAGTTGTATTTTTACATTATTAAGAAGCAAAAAAATACAATTCAAAATTTATATAATTAACTATACAATTTTATTATTTTTTCATTTATATATATATATTTCTCTTTATTTAAATTAAATAATTGTATATTTTTATTTAAAAAGTATTTTTATAAAGATTTGGTGAATAAATGTATATAATTTTACCACTTCCATCACTAGTGCTTTAACGATATTGTAACTTTTAAATATTGAATAAAAAAAAAAAGGAAATTATATATATATATATATATGAATGTATATATTAAATAACTAAAAAAAAAAAAAAAAAAAAAAAAATAAAATGAAAAATGTTTGAATAAAATATTTTCTAAAATAATTATATTTCATTTTATATATATATATATATATATATATAAATATATATATTTTTTAAAATTTTTTTTTGAAAATTTTATGGTAAATATATTAAAATTTAAAAAATTAAGTTTTCCTTTTTAAAAAATAACAATGAAAATTTTAATTAATATTCCTTATGATGACTCATTATGTATTGAGTCATCTAATATTAGTACTATAAAGAATGTTAAAGAACAAATTTCAGAATTAAAAGGTTATCTTAAAATTTTTATTCATTAAAAATTTATATTTATTGTAAATGTTTTTTTGATTTATTTTTTTATGTATATTTTTTCCTTAAATTATTTCTTATTATTTAATTTTCGAATGTATAATTTTTCAAAAAAATATATATATGTTGAATATTTGTTATTATTTATAAAATTATCATTATTACATTTCAATTTTTTAATATATTTTTTATTTATTTAATTAAAATTATAGGTATTCCTTTTGAGGTTCAAAAATTATATAAAAACGGACGTCAAATTGGAGATGAAGAACTAATTGAAATAGATGAATCTGAATTTGTAAGATAAAAGAATAAAAATAAGATAATAGAAAAAAAAAAGAAAAAAAATAAGAAAAAAAGGATGAGTAACATAACAAAATAAATCTTTATATTTATAACCTTATGCATATAATTAAATTTTTTTTATTTTTTATGATGATTAAAAAAAAATGTAAGTAGGGACATGAGAAACTTAAATATGTTCACTTTTATTTTGTCTGAAAAAATAAAAAAAATATATATTACATTTATATTTATGAATATCTATATGTTCATATTTATTTGTATAATACCTCTTATATTTATTTTTTAAATATTAATAAATATAGAAGTTTTGTTTTTGTTTTTTATGATGATTAAAAAAAAAATGTAAGTAGGGACATGAGAATATAAATATGTTCACTTTTATTTTGTCTGAAAAAATAAAAACATAAATTGAAATAAAAAATATATGTATTTTGTTTTTTTTTTATTTATATGTTATGTTTTAAAAAACCATCCTTTTTTTTTTTTTTATTTTTATTTTTTTTTTTTCTAAATGATGTTAAAAAAAAAAAAAAATAATAAATAAATGAAATAATAAAATGGAATAATTTCAAATTAAAATTTTTGGTTTTCTTATGTAGTAATTTAATATTGATAATTTTATTTTTCTTATTAGGCATACACTTTAGATTTAAATTTTGGTTTACTTGGTGGTGGAAAAAAAAAAAAGAAAAAAGTTTATAAGAAACCAAAAAAAGAAAAACATAAAAAAAAAAAAGTAAAATTAGCAGTTTTAAAGTTTTATAAAGTAGGAGATGATGGTAAAGTTTTCAGATTAAAAAGACAATGTGATAATTGTGCACCAGGAACATTAATGGCTTCTCATTTTAATAGAGATTACTGTGGTAGATGTAATCTTACAATTATGAAAAAATAAACTTTTTACCTTACATAAATAATTTATATATATATATATATATATATTTTTTTTTTTTTTTTCTCTATTATAAGAAATTAAAATTCTAAATTAATAATATTATAATTTATATATTTAAAAAATTTTGATTCATTTTATTTTTATACTGATTTATGAATGTGAATTATATAAAAACAAATTAAGATAAAAAAAAAAAATAAGAATATAAATATTAAAGGAACATTTTAGTTATATACAAATGTTATAAAAAAAAAATAATCAGGAAAAAAACTTTTTAATAATGTAAAATATTTAATTATATTTGTATAAGTGAATTTTCATATTAAAATTCTTTCTTTTTTTTTATTAAATAAAAAAAAAAAAAAAAAAAAATATATATATATATATATTTGAAAAAAATGTAGTTCAAAGTTTTTTATATTTTAATTCTTCATTGTAATATTTTAATTTTTAATAAAAAAAAAATTTATAGTTAAAATATACCATAAAAATGAAGGAATATATTTATTGATAAGAAATTATTTATATTATTATAAAAAATATAAAAAATATAAGAAAACAAGTTTTATATAATAAATCATTACACGGAGAAAATCTTATGCTAAAAAAAAAAAAATTTATAATTTTTTTTTTTTTTTTTTCAGTTAAACTGATTTTACTAAAATATACAGAAATAACTCTTAAGAATATAAATATAATAATTTATAAATTTTTAAAAAAATATATTAATTTGCAAAATTTTCTTTTTTTTTTATAAGAAAAAAATAATATGAAATAAAAAATTTAATGAAGTAAAATTATAATGAAAACTTAATTTAAAAACAAGAAAATAGTAAAAGTTAAATTTATGTAGAAAACAAATGAAAAGGAATAAAATTTAGGAAAGTAAATATACATTTAAAAATATTACATAAAAAAAAAAATATCGAATAAATTTTTAAAAAAAAAAAAGAAAAAAAAAAAAAAAAATGAATTTTTATTTTACATAAATGACAGATTATTGGATAAGCTCAAAAAAACATTACTGTGAAACTTGTAATTGCTGGATATCTGGACATAAAGTAAATATAAAAAATCATGAAAAAAGTTTTAGACATTTAGAAAATTTTAAAAGATTAATTAATGAATCATTTAAAAGAAAAGAAAAAGAAACTAAAGAGAAAAAATTCATTGAAGAAGAGTTAAGAAAACTAGATAATGTTGAAAAAAATTATCTTTCAGTTTTAAAAAAAAATGATAAATTAACTCAATTAGATAATTCCATTGATTTAAATACAGTTAACTCTAGTAATAAAGATTATCAAAAATGGATATTAATGATACATGAAGATACAGGTTCTTTAGTTTTTTTTGATAAAATAAACAATCAATTAACTTATGAAAAGCCAAAAGATTTTTTTGAGAAATTACCTGACTATCAAACATTTTCTGAGCAGAATGGATGGTTTAAATATTTTGATTATAATTTTAATAATTTCTATTATTATAATATTAATAATTCTGAAGTTATATGGCAATATTCTGTGAGCACCATAAATAACTTCATTAACCTTATAAAAAAATATGAATGTTATGATAGAGATAAAAAATTAAATAACACTAGAGAAAATATAAAACAAAATATTACATCTGATTATTTATGTAATCAAATAAATTTAAATAACAACAGTTATTATAATCCTTATCCTGTAAATTTTAATCAAAACAGTCATTTCATTTATAATAATTTCAATTTATTAAACATACAAGAAAAAATTAATTCACAAAAAAATGATAATATAGAAATGACAGAAAATAAAAAAGAAAAGGAAAAAATACATATGATTATAAATTCCTATAATAACAGTAATAATAACGATTTGAAAAATTTAGATAATACTTCTAATAATAATGATATTAATAATTCTAGAAGAAGAAACAATGATTTTTTATCTAACTCTTTTGATAAGACTGATGAGAATATTAGCAAAATGAAAAATAAAATAGATGAAAAAATTGAAAAGAGTAAAACGGAGATAGAAAATGAGAAATGTTATAATTTGAACCAAATAAGTATAACAAACAAAAAAAATAAAATGGATGACAAAATGTTAATTGATGAAAAACAAATAGAAAGTAATGCAGATGTAGAAAAGAAAAAAAAAATGATTGAAATTAATTTTTCTTCCAAAAAAAAAAATAACATATTTTCAAGCACATATGATAAAAAGGAAAAAATAGAAGATAAAAAAAAAAATGAAAAAATTACAGATTTTGAAAATCAACATGGAAAAAGTGATAAATGTAAAAAAAATGAATGTGATGAAACTTCAAAACCAGGTGAATGGCAAAAAGTTCAAAGTAATGAGATAAATACAATTTCGAATGAATGTATTGAGGATATTTTTTATAATATAAAATCCACTGAAGAAATAGAAGAAGAAAATATTGCACATCTTCAAGAAAATATTCGTTATGAATATTCTACATGTAATGAATTTTATGTTAAAAAAAAAGAATTAGAAAATGAAGATTTATATTTAAATCAAGAATTTAGATTTATTAATAAGCCAATATATAAAAAAAATATTAATAAAAATCCTAATAAAAAAGTAGAATTTGCTAAAAGAAATATTAAAATAACAAAAAATAAAAAAGGAATTTTAAAATAAATTTTTAAGTATTCAAGAATATAATTTATTTTTGCATTATTTAAAATTTTCCGTAAACATATATATATATATCTATTGTTGTATTTTTATTTAATTAAAGACATCTATTATATTCAGGTTTTACATTTAAAATTATTTTTATGTTTCACGTTTAACAAAGTTAAAAATAAGTTTTCATATATAGCCTCAATTTTTTTTTTTAAATACAACTATCATATGATTCTTTATTTAAAAATTATTATTTTTTTTTTTTTTTTTGTATTCCATATATATATATATATATATATATATATATATTGATTTTAATTTTTTTTTAATTATATTTTTGTACCTCAAATTACACAAAACATTATTAAACATAAAAAAAATAATGAAAATTCTCTTTTAATAACAAAAGAATTTTTCTTTTATATTAATACTTTTAAAATACTTAAGAAAAAAATACAAAAGTTACAAAAATATTTTATAAAAAAAAAAAAGTATACATAAAAATTATTAAAAAACAATAATTTTAAAAAAGTAATAAAAAAAAATTCTTATAAATGATTAATAAAAACATTATTTATAAAATAATGAAATGCGTAAAAAAAATCATTAAATATGTATACACATTAAAAATAAAATTAAAATAAATATATATATGTGAAATTTATAGTGAGAAAGAAAAAACACATAAATATTAAAAATACAAAAAAACTATTTATAAAAATAGGAAGTATAAAAGTTCTCTTAAAAAAAAAAAAAAATAAAATAAAATTGTTATGAAACAATATGAATATATATAATATTAAAAAAAATATAAAATTCTTTTTAATATATTAATAAAAAATAAATAAATAATATAGGTGTTCAATAAAAATAAAACAGCTTAAATGAAAATAATTGAAAAAAAAGTAAATTTTATTTTGTATATGTTACTACTTAATTAGAAATTTTCAAATAAAAAAAAAAAAAAAAAAAAAAAAAAAATACACTGATAAATAGAATATCAATGCATTTTAAAAAAAATTAACATATCTTTATTAAAAATTTTGTATAAATATATTTTACCTACTTTTAACATTTATTGATAAATTTTTTATACTATATAATTAATTTTTTTTTTTTTTTTTTTTTTTTTACTATATTTATATAGTATTCTTTCACATTTTATTTTTTTTTTTTACATTTATTATAAAGATATATTTTTTAAAAAATGGAAAATTATGAAGAAATAGAAAAGGCCTACAAAGAAATAGAAGATGAAATAATTAGAACTGTTGATTCTTTATGTGGGTGCAATTATATGAAGATAAAAGATGAAATAATCATGCCACATATGAGTGAAAATTTAATTAACAAAATAATATTATTAAATAAACACATTAATGATAATAGTGACTTAGAAGCATTCGAAAAAAGAGTAACCAATGAAAAAGTTATGCAAATAAATGACAAATTAATATATTTATTATGTGATTATTATATTAATAAAAAAGAAATTGATAATTTAATAAATTTTACTACTAGTAATGAAAATTATTTTAATGTTTTACCTCAAGCAAAAACGGCAAAGTTAATAAAGAATATTGTAGAAAAAATATCAAAAAAAATTCGTAATATAAGCACATTATATATAATTTTCAAGAAATACGTGAATTGGGCTTATGAAAAAAAGAGAAATTTTTTGAGATGTCGTATAGAAGTAAAAATGATTATATTATATATATTAAAACAAAAATATAAAACAGCATTAAACTTAATTGAAAGATTATTGAAAGAGGTAAAAAAAGTAGATGATAAAACCTTATTATTAGAATTATATATTGTAGAAACAAAAATATATATGTTACTGAAAAATTCTACAAAAATGAAAGCATCTTTAACTTTTGCAAAAAATATCGCAAATACAATTAACACAGCAATTTATATAAATAGTGAAATAGACTTATTATCAGGTATATTATTTATATACGAAAAGGATTACAAAAGTGCGTTTATATATTTATATGAATGTTATGAAACCTTATATACATATATATATAATAGTCATAATAATACACTTGATTTTTTGAGTAAAAAGAATAATGATTTTTATTCAGTTATTATTCATAATATTATTAATACAAGTACTATATCATCTCAAAATAAAACAAAAAGTATAAGCCAAATTAGTCCCTTTTTATTATCTTTTTATACATTTTATGAATATTATGATAGTAGTAATAGTGTTTTAAATTTAGATGAAATGAATATATGTTCCAATAATGTCAATTTAATATATAGTGATATGATATGTAAAATTAGTTCAAGCTATCAAGAGTTAGATGAAGAAAAAATTTATTGTATTACTAATCCAATTGAATTAAATTATGAATTAATACAAAGTTTAACAATAGATAGTTATGGTAATTTATTGGAATCTAAATCAGGTAATAATCAAAATCCTGTTTTTATTTTTCCTGATAATAATAATATTAGTGGTAATTTTGGTTTAAATTTAAATATAGAAAATTTGAAAATTGTTGTTCCTTTAAAATATATGTTATTATGTAAGATTCTGGAAGAAAATAACAGAAAAGAAATAAATAATATTCTATGTGAAAATAACAAATTAAATTACATACCTAACAAAGAAATTCAAATATTGTTAGATATATCAAAATGTTATGAGAATAGATCGTTAGATATTTTTGAAAAAATAATTAAAACAAATATATTCCTTATAAATGTTGACAAAGTTATATATAATTATTTAAAAGAGTTATATGAGTTATTACTTGAAAAAAATATTCTAAAAATTATAGAAGCCTATAGCTGCATTGATTTAAATTATATAGGACAAAAATTAAATTTAGATGTTACTAAAATTATTTCTAAGTTGTCAGAAATGATATTAGATAAAAAATTAAATGCAACATTAGATCAAAATATTGGTATTTTGATTTTGTATGATGATATGCCTGAAACTAAGATGTATCAAAATGTTTTAGAAATAATAAATAATTTAACAGAATCAGTAGATATTTTATATCAAAAAGCACAATTAACTATATAGGAAAATTTTTTTTTTTTTTTTGAAAAAGGAAATATCATTTTTTTTTTTTTTTTTTTTTTTTTTTTTTAAATAAATCTTCAGTTCGTAGTTTCAAAAAAACTTTATAGAAATTGTAAAAGTTTTATTTTTGTACTTTTTATTTGAAAAACTTTATATTTTTGAGAATTTCTAAAATTTATAATTTTTTGCTATGGATTCTTATTGAGTACAATTTTTCTAAAATGAGCTATAGCAATTTTTCGTAATATATAATTTCTTTTTTTTTATTTTTTATAAAAAAAATTTTTTTCTCCAAATATTTATTCTTGTTACATATGAGACATATCAAATTTTAATGTTTTGTTTATCTACATCTATAAATCTATATATATATATATATATGTATATAACATAAACTTAAGTATCTTAGAATACTTTGATAATTTTTTTTTTATTTTTTTTTTTAAATATTTGTTTCAATGAAGGATGTTTAGCCTTTAATACTAAAAAACAAGTTGTAAAATACAAAATAAAGAAAAAAAAAATAAAGTTTGAGAAAAAAAAAAAAAAATTGAAATATATAAATTAAATATATAACAAGGATATAAATACAATACGATATGTAGCAAATATTTCATTATTCCAAAAACCAAAACATTGGACCTTCTCCTTTTGAACCATCTGTTCTTTTAGGCATCCATGGGAATGATGTAGATTTATTTTTTATTATATAATTACTTCCATATATGCACATAGAACAATAGATTATAACAAATGACCACAAAAACCAAACAATAGAAACTTCTAATTTATTTGCATCTTTCATTTCTTGAATATCTGGAACAATTCTTTGTGGTTGTTTTTGTTTTAATCTATTATATAAAATTAATCTAAATACATCCGTTCTTTCTGGTCCATGAAAACCAGTACCTCTTATTTTATTTTTTTTTAAGTTATTTGAATGCAAATCATCAATTGTTATTATTTTACCATGACTTACATCATTTAAATAACTTAATACATCATTATGTTTATATAAATCAGCTGTTACTGATTTTGTTTGTTCTACAGGTCTTATAATATTTAATAAATTCGTTGGTGCTATATATTTCCATTGGTTAAAATCATGCCATTTTCCCAAATATATGTGATTCCCTCCTAATTTCCTTTTTGTTAAATTCAAAAAACCTGATGACATTTTTACTTAAATTTAACTTCTTAAATATAATTTTATTTTTTAAAATTTATTTCAAACATGTACCCTATACCTTTTTTTTTTTTTTTTTTTGAAATATTTTATTCAATATATTACTCTTCAAATAATTAATATCTTTATTTTATTTGTAAAATATATAAAAATTCAAGTGATTCATTATATGATTATAATAAAAATTAAAATATAATTACTTAAATATAAATTTCAGTAAAAACATAAATTTTCTAACTTGCTTCTTGTTAATAATAAAATTAATATAATATAAAAATATAGATAATTTTCTTTACATAAAAAAATAAAAAATTAAATTTGTTTTTCAAAGATTAAACTAAATTATTTATATTCTAATAATCTTAAAAAAAATTGAATTTTTTTGTTTTTAAAAAAGAAAAAAAGAAAAAGAGTAATTATTAAAAATATTAAAAAAATTTTTTTAAACTATATGAATTAAAAATATTCCTATTATATTTGTTTTTCATATTTTGTCAAAAAAAATGCATTAAAGCTCAATGTGATTTATTATTTAAATTATATATATTTTTTTTATTAACATATATATCTTGAAAAATTATACAACTTATATATATAATTTAAAATTTTTTTTATTTTCACACTATATATAAAAAATTTTAAGTTACTACATTCAAAAAAAAAAAAAAAAAAAAAAAAAAGAATATTATTATATATGTAATGTGTTGATTGTCAATATAATATATTATTATGTGCTACAAAAAGGGTTTTTATAAATTATTCATTTCTATAGATGAATTTTTTTTTTTTTTTTTTTTTACTTTTATATATTTATTTTATAAACACATAGAGATAATATTGATAGGAATAATGAGATGATGCTAATTAGTAGATTATTTTTTTTTTTTAATAAATAAGAAGAAAAAAATGAAATTATTGACCAAAAATATAAAGTTACTTTAAATGTACATAACTTTTTTTTTTTTTAAATGGTAACAATATGGATAAAATTTTTAATTTAAAAATTTAATGTAATAAAATTGCTATAAAATAATTGTAAGAAATTAATGAATTTTAAAAAAATAAAATTGGAAAAAAGTAATAGAATATATAAAATTTTAACTATTTAAAAATAAACAAATTAACAAATACTTTTATTAAAATCATATAGATTTAGTATTTAAAAAAAAAAAAAATAAAAAAAATAAAAACTAAACATATCATTAAAAATAAATCTTTATTATTTTTTTATTTAAATATTTCAGTAGACACATAAGAATAAGATTATTTAAAATTTATATTTTTTATAATGAATATCCATGGATCTCTAGGCTTATTTTTATAAATAAAATTATATATAATAAGAATTAAACTTTTATATTATATAATGGATGTCTAAATAATTTTTTTTTATATTTTAATTAAAATCATATATTAAATTTGTGACATCTAAATTTAATATATTAACAAATGCATGATCTTCAAAAAAATATTTTAAGTTAGGAAAAGTTCTTCCTCTATCCCCATTAACAAATTCCTTTATATACATACCTGATTGGGCTAATAAATGTAATAAAGAAAAATGTTCATGAATATAAATTAAATTAAATTGATAAATTTTTTTCTCTCTCTTAATTAACCCTCTTCTATGAAGCACCCTTATTGGTGTTTTTTGACTAACTTTAATTATATATGAATTGTTTTTTTCATAATTCAAAACATCCTCATTAATTTTTTGTATTTTTTCTTTAGTCATTCGACAAGAATGATATATTAAACATTTATATGCTTTTTTTCTTTCTTCACCATATTTCATAATTTTTTTTATTAATGAATAATTAGTACAAAAAGCAACATTATTTAGTTTAACTTCGACAAAATCGTTCAAATTGTATAAAGAATTTTTTTTACTCATATCATATTTATCAATAATATTTATAGTTGTTTCATTATAATTGAAATAATCAGATTCACCATATTTATTGTCACTTTTTATATCACTATTAATTTCTTCACTATTCTTATTAGAAATTTCTTCATTTGATTCCACGTTTTTTGATAGCAGCACTTCTATCTCTTTATTATAACTATAAGATATATGAAAATTACCTATTTTTTTTTCTTCAAAAATTTTATTTTTTGATTGTTCTTCTATTGTTTTATTTGATACTATATCATATAATGAAATAGTATTTTCTTTTTTTATTAATGCATAAATGTCATTAATTTCTTCAAGGATTTTTGCTTTTTCTTTTTTTTTTTCTAAATCACATTTCTCTTTATCATTTATATTATTATTTAATGAATTAATATTGAAAAGAGTGTTATTTTTAAGGAAATCGTTTAATTCTTCTACTGTTTTAATTTCACAGTTATTATCATTGTAATACCTTAGTTTTTTTAACTTAATGAAAAATAAATAAAAATTTAAAAAAGAAAATTTGGTTTCTTTCAATACAAAAACAAATGGTCTACCTACATTCATCATCCGAACGTCTTTGTCTTCTCTTCCAGATCCAATAAATTTACATGTAGAAGAAGAAAAAACATTCTTAAAAATTTGATATATGCATTCTTCGATTGATAGAACACTTTTAGATAAATTGTTTACTAACCATTTCGTTTGTGATATTTCTTTGTTATATTTATTATAATAACCACATATACATAAATTATTAAAAGATATATAAATATCAACAACATTTAAGAAAATATAATTTTTTGTAATTAATTCACTATTTTCTTTCTCTTCTAATGGGTTTATATTATTTATTTTTGTTTCATCACTTTTTATTCCTTCTATTTTTTTTAAATTACAAGAATTTTCATATTCATTATCACTGTCAATTATTTCACTTTCATCTTCATTATTTAATTTATTTTTTTTTCTATAAAATTCTTTCTTTTTTCTTTTATTTTGATTTTTTATTTTTTTTATTTCATTAATTTTTAATGAATCTCTCTTATTTAGATGGGCTTTAAAAATTAATACAGAGTGTTTATATAAGCTTATTAGAAAATTGCTTTTTTTATCACATATATTCAAAGAATTATATATTTTAATGTAAAAATTTAAATAGATATAAATTAAAACAAAAGAAAAAACCTTATGAATGTTTTTTTTGATGAGATTATTTTCCAAATTTACATAAATAATAATTTTTTCTTTTATTTTTTCAAAATATTCCATTAACATTTCTATAGTAAAGTTTTGGTTTCCTTTTATGATTTTTGCTTCATGTAGATATAAAAAAAAAAATATTATATCAATATTATTTACAAGAATATCAAATATCTTTTTTATATTTTCAAAAATTTCACTTATTTTTTTTTTATATTCTAAATTGAATAAGAAATTTGTTTTAATAATATTTTTATGAAATTCACTATTTTTATTATAAAATAATATTAAATCAATGTTGTGTAAGCCATTACACATTTTGCATAAATATAAGTTCATATAAACATTTTTATAAACTTCTTCTATATCATTATTTTCACTTTTTTCTTTATTCTTTAAGTACTCTAAAAAAAATTCCTTATTATTGTCTAAAAAATTTGTACTATTTTTTCCGCTTAACTCTTTTTCATCGTTACTATAATCATTCAAAAAATAAGAATCAAAAAATAAATAATTTTCTTCTTTTAATTCTTTTTTAGTTATAGAACAACGATAACATATGTCGTTCATTATTTTATTTTAAAATGAAGAAAGATATAGAAAAATAAATATATAAACTCTATTAAATATATAAAAATTTGTCAATTTCTTGAAGGAAAGAGAAGCGTATGAATTTGTATAAATATTCTTCAATTATTATATTTTAATTCTTTTATTAATTCTTTATACATTTGTAATTTAAATGTATCTCACAAAAAATATTAAATATATATAAAATTAACTCTTTACTTTTAATTTTTTTTAGAGATTTTCAGTAAAAAATGATTTTTTTTTTTTTTTTTTTTTTTTTTTTTTTTTTTAAATCAACAAGTTAATAAGAAGCTGTAAATTCCTATTAACAACATGTTAATGAAAAAAACGCACTGTAATTCCGTTTTATATTTTTTATAAATACCTTTCATTAACGTTTTTAATTTTCCATATCTTTCTTTTTTCTTTTTTGTTTTTCTCTTTAGAATTTTTTTTTTTTTTTTTATAATTACAAAATAACACTCTTTTTTTTTTTTTTTTTTTTTGAAGTTTACTTTTAATATGTGTAATTTAATATAACTTTTAATTTTTTATTTTTGCTGTTTATATAATTTTCATATTTTATTTTCCTTTAAATTACAATAAAATAAGTCTTTTAGGAACTAAAAATATATTTTCATTGAATCCATTTTTTTTTTTTTTTTTTTTATTTGAAGATAATACTTTCTATATTTATTAAAAAAAATATAACTAGAAAAAATTCAATGAATGTTAAAAGCATATGTTTTACCACACTTAATTTATAAAAAAAAAAAGGATATAATAATAAGAAAAAGTTAAGAATTGATATTCTAATATATTAAAAAAATATATTTAAGGAGATTATCATCTATATATTTTTTATAATGTTAAATGATAATATAAATGATGATCACTCAAATTTGTTTTCTTACAAAGAACCTGAAATAAATGAAGACATAAATTTATTTCAATCCAATCAAGTACCATGGTTTTATCATCTTATACATAGTAAATAAAAGAAATAAAAATATATAATAGAAAAATAAAAACAACTTGAAAATATAAATAAATAATTATACATATGAAAAATATAAATGAAAAAAGATCATTAAAACACTTGTTATTAGATAATAACAGAAAAAAAAAAAAAAAAAAAAAAAAAT
>NW_021628251.1:58301-63364 GCF_900005855.1 Plasmodium gallinaceum | reverse complement strand
ATAACAGAAAAAAAAAAAAAAAAAAAAAAAAAGTATTTTTTTTTCTAGTGGCAAATATTTTACTATGTATTATTAATTTTAGTTATAAATTTATACTTATTTATTTTTTATGTTTTAAAAATTTTTTATATAGTCTTACAATTAAAAAAGGATGATTTTATAAATATAAAGAATTTTGTTGAAAATGAGAAAAGTAGAGGAAATGAATATAATCATGTATTAAATATAATTGATTATAAAACATATCAAGATGAAATTTTAAAAATTAACAGTAACTCAAAAAATACCTTATCAGCTTACTTATATTCATGCAAATATTTTTTAAGTCAGTATTCTAAGAATATAGAATCAAACAAAAACGTTCATTTCGTTTTTGTATTTGGGAATATAACAGCAGATTTAGTAAAAAAAAAAAAAAAAAAAATGTGAAACCAAAAATATTGAAAACTATTTTAATTCATTAACATAAACTTATATGAATATTTTTTTTCACAGGATTCTGTTTGTTCTTCTATTATATATAGTTTTTTTTTATATATATGGTTTTGCTTAAAGAAGAAAGCAGAAAAGAAAAAGAATATTGATGAAATAAAGTTTTTTATTCCTGTTATTAATATTAAGAAGAATGATATAAAGCTTAAAATTTTGGTTAAAATATATTTAACATGTGTAAATTAATTCTTCAATTTTACGAATTTTATTAGATTGTGTAATTTTCCTTTTTTATTAATATTCTCACATTTTATGTATTTTAATTTATTTTTCAATGTATTTATATATTTTATAAAATTTAATAGTTCTAAAATGCTTCATATCACTACATTTAACTTTTATTTATAGATTACATGGTGGTTAAGAAAATCTGAAATACTTAGCGATGAAGATGTTTTTGTTTTTCAAGATGATATACATTTATTAGAAGTGTGAAAAATTAAAAAAAAATTAAAAAATTAAAATTTTTTTAACTGAAAAAAATTTTCTTTTTTTTTTTTTTTTAGGTTTTGAAGCATAATAACAAATATGATATATGTTTAGTTGACTTTAATGACTTTGAAGTAAATAATATATAGTTAGTGATTAAAAGTTAATTTTTTATTTTAAAAATATTTATCTATTTAAAATTTTTAGTTGTGTTTTACTTTTATTGTACATATATTATTATTTATTTATTTTTTTTTTTTTTATTCAATTTATTAGTAACATAAATAATGTAAAATCAATAATTGATCACCATATGATTAAAGAAGGATCAGAAAATAAAAGAATAACAAAATCAATTTATCCAATTTATATCTGTAGTTGTATGGTTATCATAGCATATTTAGTAAGTATAAAAAATAAAAAAAAAAAATAAAAAAGTTATATTTAATATTAATATAATATAAAAATATTTTACACTTAGTATAAAAATTCAAGTGAATTTCTTGGTATACCTTTTATTAATAAAAATATGATGTGGTTGATATATGGAACTATATTAAGAGGTTACAAAAAAATTAAAATAAAAACATATTTCCTTTTTTGATTCAAAATTTCTATATATATGTGTTTAATAAAAATAATATTGTGTGTACTTTTATAAAATCGCAATATATGAATAATTATTTTTTTTTTTAGATTCTAATAATTTCATAAGAGAAGATTTTGGTAAACGATGGATACAACCGTAACAAAAAAAAAAAAAAAATTGAAATGAAATTAATAAATTTATATAAAATATATTTTTTATTTATAGTAAACAATGAATGGAATAATTGACAATAATTATTATTTTTTTTTAGTGACTTAAACATATTTTTATCTTTAAAAAAATTTTATAAAATATCAAATAAAATGGATATATATCTTACCTATAAATATAAATCTATAAGATTTTCTGTTGATCTAAGAAAATTTGTATGAAATTAAAAAAAAAAAAAAAAAAAAAAAAAAAAAAGGATAGTAGATAAAACAAAAGTTTAAATTTATGTACACATTTTTATAGGGAATAGAAAATTTACTATTCTGTGATTATAAAGATTATAATTATCAAGTCTCACAAAAAAAAATAAAAGTAAAAAAAAAAAAAAATATAAATTTTATCTCCATATATTTCATTCTTTTTTCATTATATTTTTTTATATTAGCCATTTTAACATTTTAATATAATTTTTTTTTAATTTTTTTTAAATTTTAGATAAGGATTGCATCTATAGATTTTAGTGTAGATTTATTATTTTCTAATGAAAATGTGAATCGTTTAATTAAAGAATTAGTAATACCAAAAAATATATAAGAAAAAAAAAAATATATATATATATAATATATATATTTTTAATGTTAATTGTATTTCTAATTTTAAAATTCTTTTCTTAGTATGAATTATGCGAAGAAAATAACTTTTCTATTTTCATTTTTATTGGATCATATTTCAATCATTACAGTAAAATTTACATATATATATATTATTTTAAAAGGTAAATTAAAAAGGCTAATAATCTTTCTTTTTTTAACAGAGTTAAATAAAGATATGGGTTTATTTTTTTACAAAAATGATGTAAATAAAGATGGTAATAATTACAAAAAAATAAAAATTATATACTATTATAACAATTATTACTTGATTTTGTTTTAATTTTTTTTTTTAAATTATAACCTTTATAAGATTTATTGGACACCTTGTTAACTAATAAAGACATAAAACTTTCCAACAAAAGTTTTAAAAATATAACGTATAACAATAATTCCAAAACTGTTGATATTTTTCAAATTGTAATTAAATCTTTTTTAAAATTTTTTCACATTTTACTTTCATTTTTATTTTTTTTCAGTTGTTAATTATTATTTTATATATATATATATATATATATATATATTTTTTTTTTTTTTACAGAATAATCAAAATTACTCAAGAAAAAAGTTAGAATATCTGTTATATGAATTTTTTTTTTAATTTCTTCTCAAATTTCATGTTATACATATATTTAAAATATTATTAAAATTTTATGCTTTTGTATTTTTTTCTTTTTCTTATATTAAAAAAGAAAAATAAAAAATAAGTAAAATATATGATTATTATTAAGGTAACAAAGACATTAATTTTTTTTTTTTTTTTTTATCATATAAAATTTTTCAATAATTTTAAGAAATTCATTTTATTTTTAACCATAAAATCTAAATATAATAATCTATAAAAAATAAATTGTAAGAAGAAATAATATCATAACAATTAGGAAATTATGTAAAAATAAAAAAAAAAAAACAATATTTAAATTTAGACATATTTTGCACTAATAGAACTATGTAAATATGAATTAAAATAGTGCAAATTATATTCAATCATTGAAAAAAAATTAATATTTATGAATATAATTATAAAATTTATATATATTTTCAAAAAGCTTATGAAAAAATTTAAAGTTTATTATGAGCAGTATAGCTGATATAAATATGGAGGAAAGAAAAGAAAATAATAAATGTTCCACTATTATTTTAAAAAAAAAGGAAAATAAAGAAATTCTTCATTCTGAATTTGTACAAAATGATATTTTAAAAAAATATGATATTTTTTCTAATGTTTACACGTCAAGTGATGATTTTAACTTTGTCGATAGTGAAGAAGATATATTATCTAAAAATTTAGGTTTACATTATATGTATTTTTTTAATTTCTTAAAAAAAAACATTATGCTAATTTTCTTTTCATTTAAAAATATTTGAATGAAATTTTTTTTTTTGATACAATTTCTTTTAAAACTATTTTCTTATTATATATTAATTTTATCTTTTTCTATATTTAAATAGAAGATTCTAGTCAGAAAAATATTTTAAGTTTAACTGTTCATAATATTATAAATATTTATCCAAATAACGAAAGAAACAGAGAATTTAAAAAATATAAGGTTTAGATTTTTTTTTTTTTTTTTTTATTCCACGTATATGTATTGTTGTAATAAAAATATCATGTATTTTCTAATTTGAAGGAAAAAAAAATAGAAGAAAAAAGGAAAAAAGAATTAGATGAAGAGAAAAAAATAATTGAAAAAAAAAAAGAAATATATGAAGAAAAGAGAAAGAAGAAATTAGAAAAATATAAAATTGAAAAAAAAAAAAAGAAACTAATAGAAAAAGAAAAATATAATAAAGAAAATATAGAATATAATTATTTAATGGTTCAAAATTTCTTTGAATTTTTAATGAAAAAAGGAAAATGTAGAGATATTTATTTTTCATTTCATGATTTATATATTTCACCAATGAGATTATATTATTTTGCAAATATAGACATTGATCAAATATATTATTTAGGTAAATTAATAGAAATAAAAAATTTTTTAAAAAAAAAGAAGTTTATAAAGGCGTATTTCTTTTTTTTTAAATTATTTTTTATTTTTTTTTTTCATATGTAGATTTATCAAGAAAATGGTTACCAGATAATTTTGTTTCCATAATATTAGAGTTATGTTCATGTAAAAAAATAAAAATTTTGAATTTGTCATATAACAAAATAACTTACAACAGTCTAACACTTTTTTCTAATTTTCTATCAGTAATATATCTTAGATAATAATATAATAAATAAATTGAACAAACATAAATTAAAAATAACAAAATAAATATTAAAATTCCTAATTTCAGGAAAATAAAACGTTATTTAGTCTGGATCTAGGGAATAATGATTTAACAGATAATGGAAAGAATTTTGAGGGAATTAATAAAATTTTTGAATCTATTAAAAATAATAAAACATTAAAAATTTTGAATTTAGCTAATACAAATATGAATCATGTATAAAATGTTTTTTAAAAAATAATTTAAAATTATTGATTTTTTTTTTCAAATTTTTTTTCTTTTTTCTTTTATTATTAGAATAACGGAAATACATTATGCCAGATACTAAAAATTAATAAATCACTAGTAGAAATGAATTTTGAGAATAATAATTTTAGTATTGTCTAAAATCATAACAATATACAAAAAAAAAAAAAAAAAAAAAAAAAAAAAAAAAATTATATTCTCTTCTTTTTTTCTTTTTTATTATATATAGCACATAGTCAGAATTGCTCGATAATAGAAAAATTAAA
>NW_021628251.1:55183-57301 GCF_900005855.1 Plasmodium gallinaceum | reverse complement strand
AAAAAAAAAAAAAAAAAAAAAAAAAAGAAAAAAACAAATTGATAAAATAAAACATAATTTTAAATGATACTTTTTAATCTTTTATAAAAAAATAAAAGTTTATATATTAATGAAAATTCATTTATAATATAGTTTTTCTTTTTAAAATTTAATTTAAAATATGCATAAGTTATTATATATGCTTATATAACATTATAAAAAACATAAGATTAGGCAATGAATTAGAAAGATATAAAAAACTAAAAGCTAAAAACTTGAATGAGAATTACAAAAGTAATTTATGTAAGTCATAGAAATTTCAAAGAAATTATTTTAGAAATAAGCTATTATTCTTTATATTCATTGTAATAATACATATAAAATAAATATCTTTTATAATATAAAAAAAAAAATATAAATTTTTTATATTCTTTATTTCATTAAAAATGGGTAAATTAATTGGATAAAAATAACAAAATATGTTATTACATTAAATATATTCAAATTAAAATTAATGTTACATTTCTGTTAAATATGATTAAAAATCTTAAGGGCAACTATCATTCTTAATTTGATATTAAATTCAAGAGGTGCATTGTTTTGATCATTTTATTTTACTTAGAAGTCTCAAAGAATATTGTTTTTCTTGATTTGAATGTTATATTAATTGAAAGGAATATTATTTATATATATATATATATATATATATATATATATATTTTTGAACAAAAATTTCTGAATAAATTTTTTATTTTAGAATCATATTAATTAATAATCCTTAATTATATTATTTGAGATCAAGTATTCTTTTTGTTCATCGTACATATTAAATCTTTCTTTTGCATATAAAAAAAAGTCAAATTCATTATAGCTTTTTGTTTGATATCCTCTTATGATGGACCAGAATCCCCATATTAGATGAACCCCTAATGCTTGAACTTCAACTGCATCTAAAAATAAATTAACTACTTTTTCATCGGATGCTACGTAAGAGTTACCTAAATAAGCAGATAAATAAGTAGATACAAACAGCTTCCTTAACTCATAAGGAATATATTTTTTTTTATCTATAGTAAAAAATGGATATGTGCTAACAGAATAATCAATAGTGGTTTCATTAAAAAAATTTGCTATATCATTAGATAAATAGTTATAACCAGAATATTCAAAATCAATTAATCGTAAACATTTATTTGTGTTAATAATGTTATTTTCTTGTAGGTCATTATGACAAAAAACAATATGATTAGCAATATTATCTGATTGGGTATATTCCTTTATAAATTTAATAAATTTATCAGATTCCTTAATATATTTATTAATATCATATGTCAATTTGTCTAAATCACTGTATTTCAAAACTTGATTTTTCCACTTTTCCATCCTTTTATAAATACAAGGAGTTTTTTCCCAATGAATTGGTAAAGGATATTTACGGCTTATAGTATGAAATTTCCCTAATACATTAGCAATACCTACTAAAATAGATGGATTTTTTAAATCATCAGTACTTAAAGGATCACCATATAACCATTCCTCTATACGTCCACCATTGAATGTGTTTAAAAGTAATGGTGCTATTTTATATTTACTCATAGTTTTATATACTTCTAATTCATAAATAGGATTATATAATTCTTGTACATCTTTTCCATATATTCGAAATAGAACATGCTTTCTCTTTAAATTGCTTTTTTTCGCTAGATCTTCTTTCAAAGATACTTCAAATAATTGATTTGTTAAACCACATAATATTTGATTAACACATATATCATCTTCAGTTAAATCATTCCAATCATGTACTTTTTCTAAACAAATTTTTTTAATGTGTAGTGGATCTGTTAAATCAGAAAATTCTTGAGCACATAATGGAATATCATTTTTTTTATTTATTTCATGTAATGGAAATGGATTTTTTGATATTTCTATTTCATTATTTAATTGAATAGTAGTATAATTTTTTAAATCTTGAGAATAACATAAATCTCCATTTTTCACTAAATTTATATTACCTCTGTTATTTCCAATACCCCTTGAATTGTTTTTATTAATATCAATTTGTTCATTTATATTAACTTCCATTTTACCTTTTTAATTTTTTTATTATCTTTTTTTTTTTTTTTTTTTTTTTTTTTCTTA
>NW_021628251.1:30029-54183 GCF_900005855.1 Plasmodium gallinaceum | reverse complement strand
TAAAACACTATAAAAATCTTTGAATGATCAATTAATACACCAAATATTAAGGAAATAATTTAATAAAGAATGTGTAGAACAGTTATACTATTTGTTTTTTTNAAAAGTAGAATATTTATATTAGTTTTATAACATATAATTTCATTAAAGAATAATTCTATAAATACATTTTTTTTATAAATATAATATTCAAATAAAAATATATTTAAAAAATCACGTTAAAAAAAAAAAAAAAAAAGATACACTTTTGTATTATAACTTTAATATAATACATACATTTGTTAATTTTCTTTAATTTTTACATATATATAAAATAAAAAAATTTTATTAAAATTTTTATTTATGCAAATATATATATAATTTATGAATTATGTATAATAGCTCAATTATGCTGGAATATCTTTTTTTTTTCTTGCACATATTTCAATTATAGGTATTCTAAATTTATATATTTAAAAAAAAAAGGGTTAATACATATAAGTAATTTTTTAAAACAAACAGAAAAAAATTTATCATATAAAATAAAAAAATTTATGATATAAAATAAAAAAAATTTATAAGATAAAAAAAATATATTAATAAAATAAAAGAAAAATAAACTGTATAATAATAGCAATGAAACTTTAAATTTTAAACACGTGAACACAATAAGAAATTATTACATATAAAAAAAATTAATTTAATAATGCAAATACTTTTATAATTCATATATGAGAATTTTTTATATTTTTAATAAAACGAATTTTGATTTATAAAAATTATTTTTTTAAAAATTTAATCAAAAAAAAAAAAATAATATATGTAAAAAAAAATTTATATTTGTATAAAAAGGTGTATAAAAAAGTGTATAAAAAAAAAAAAATTATTTTATAAAAATTAATTTATATATAAATTTGTGTTTAATAAAAAATTTTTCGAAAAAGGCAAATTTATAAAAGTGATGAAATTATATAAATTTCACATTCCTCATAATTTACATTTTTCAAAATTTTACATTTTGAAAAGTATTAAGTTTACATTAAAAAAAAATCTTATACTTTAAAAAAAAAAAATAAAATAAAAAGAATTAAAATCATTTAAAAAAAAAATTTAAAGAATTAATCTTATTTTATTTTAAATTTTAAGACTTTTTAATAAATTGTTTCTTACCACATATATTTTAATAAAAGAGTATTTTTAAAAAAAAAAAATTAAAAAAAAAAGGAAAACATATAAAAATTAAATGTAAATATATATTGTACTGAAAAAAAAACAATATTGTGCCTATAATAAATAAATAATGAATATATATTGATTGAACGCATGTGTAAATTCTATTTTTAAGCTTTAAAAACTTGATTTCTTTTTATCACATTTTATTTCAAATATTTAATCCGGATTTTAAATTAACTTTTTTAAAAATTTTTATTTTTTAGATTAAGTTCTACTGTAATTATACATTATAAAAGTAATATCAAATGAATCTATTTTTTTTTTTTTTTTTAAAAGTACAAAAGTTGAATTTCAATTATAAAATGAGCATTTTGTTGAAAAAATGGTAAATAAAAAAAAAAAAAATATAATTCTTTTTTATTAATTTTATAATTTACAAGGAAATCCTTAACATCACATTAGGTGTGTTTCATTGTGTTTAACTAAAGCTACTGTGTTGCAACATCATTTTGATTTTTTTTTTTTTAATTAAAAGAAAGCAATGTTTTTATAGTCAAAATGTAAGTATAGATTTATATACATTTTAAAGAGAATTTCTTATTATATCCGATATAAATTCAAATGAAATATTTGTACAATATGAAAAAATTATATGATGAAATTATCTGCCTTATTGCTTAAAGCTAGTTTTTTATTAATTATAAAATCCATAATTCATTATAAAAAATTTTTTTAAACAATTGAAACATAATAAAGTTTGAAATGTTTTATTACGAGAAAATTTTTTAGGAAATTATAATAATTCCTTTAATAGTTTACTTAAAATACTTTTTTATGTAAAAATAATTTTTTTTTTATTTTATTTTTTAATATTCATTTACACCTTTTTTTTGAAAATTTAAGAAATGATGTATTTTAATAATTTTTTTAATATAGAAAATTTGATTTTTTATGAGAATATATAATTTAACATATTTTATTTTAAGTATATATAAATTATATATATATATGTGTGAATACACGGAAGAAACAATATATATATATATATATATATATATATATTTCATATAATAATATTAAAATGATTTATGCATAATTTGTAATACGCTTTTTAGCAAAAAAAAAAAAAAAAAAAAAAAAAAAAAAATATATTTGTATATTACTGCATTAATATAATTTTTTGTGGTAAAATTATTTAAAAATGATATATATATTTACTAACACTTTTAAGATAAGAAAACTTACACATTTTGTTTTATTTAAAAAAAAACCGCAAAATTTAATTCATTTTTATAGTAATTTCTTCTGTGTAATCAAACAGAAAAAGAAATTTAAGTCTTTATTACATCCTTATAATTTCGTTATAATTATTTATTATTATAAAGGAAAAGCAATGTATATAGGTACCAAAAATAAATAAACACACGAATTGATTATGAATATAAATTTATAAAATTATTATATGGATGAAAGTTGAGGAAAATAATTGAATAATTAATTTTTTATGAAATGATTTATATAGAGAAAATTTATTTTTCAGAATATTTTTGAATTTCATCAAGAATATTCACTTTAGTTATTTGTTATTAGTGTTGAGAATTATAAAATAAGAGAAATGGATAAAATATATTAAAAATTATAAAAAAATCAAGTTTTTCTTATTATAAAAAATTGACAATAGAAAAATTATATAGTGAAATATTAAATTATTTAATAGAATTTTACAAAAAAATTAAAATAAAAAATCATACGAATATGTAATGACTCATTTTAAATGCATAAAATTTAAAATGCTAATAATTTCATCATTAATTTTACTAATATTTATAAGAATTTACTTCTCCTTTATGTATTTATACAAACTTTCCTTTTTGTATTATTTATTAGTGTGCAAAATTTAAGTATTTAAGAAACCTTAATTATTATATATATAAAATTAAATATATAGAGAAAAATATAATGAAATGAAAAATTTATATATTTTTTAAAAAGGTAAAAAAATAGAAAATTTTAAAAAATAACGAGTTGAATAAGTTTAAATATTTATTTATAATATGATGTTTTTCATTAAAAATAAGTGAAAAATTATTTTCATATTTTAGAATATTTTATTAGATATGCTATTTCTCATTAAATATTGAAATTGAAACATCAATTATTTTAACATTATAACTTACATTCTTTCATTTTTACAAAATTCTATGTCTATAAAGAGTTTGATTATATAGATCAAAAATCACATATATAATTAATTATTTATTTTTATATTTAATAATGCATTTTTTATTGAAAAAAAGATAATATTGAGCTAAACATTACCTCACAAAAATAAAATACAAAGTTATAAGTACAGTATTAATTTGATGTCGATTGTAAAGATGATATATAAAAATAACTTTTTACATTACAAGAAATCATTAAAATATAATAAGCTCAAAATTGATTTTTATATATTTAAGTTTATTTATAGTGGCCAAAAAATTTAGTATATAGGATTTAAATAAATTTAATACTTTATTTTTTTTTTATGTTTACTTTTTAATATTGCTTTGTTTACAATTTTTTTTTTGTTATTATTATCATTATAAAGTAAAAATATTTATTTAAATTTTCTATGTGTTATATATTACATTAAAATGTAAAATATGTAAAATTAATTTAGCAATTTTAAAAATTTCAAAGTTCGTAGGTTAAAAGTTTTAATAATTAAAAAATAATTTTTGATGATAATAATGTTAAAATAACAATTTTATATGTGTAAAAATGAAAAGTAATTACAAAAGAAAATTAACTTTTTTATTTGAGAAAATGGAAATATTAAAAAAAATATCCATAAAAAATATAAAATCAGAATTTCAATGTTTTTACGAAAGTTCTATATATTTGTATGAATTTACATTAAATGCGTTTAAAAAAAGAAGAATAAGTGAAACTACATATATAATAAAGATTTTTTATGAAATGGAATATTAATTTTACTAAATATTTTTTTAGGATTTTTTTTTGCATAAACAAGTATATGTAAAGTATGGTATAACGTATCTACCTTTATTTCATTCTATTAGCTTATATGCTTTGTTTTTTCTTTTCTTCAAACAATTTAATTAAATTGTTCGTCGTATATATAAGAAAACTTTTCAAAACATTTTGTTACATTATTTATATCATGATGACTACTGGAGTAGTTTGCCTTTTTAAATATTAAAGAATTTAAAGAAATTATTATATAGCATAATAATAATTAAGATAAAACGAAAATTATTATTCATAATTCATTTATATTATTATAGTAAAGGCTAATTAATATGTCTAATGCATATATTTCATATTTATAAATTTAATGTATATATTTTGTTATTTTGTAAAAAACAATTTTCGTCTTAGTTACTTATTAAAAGGCATTATTGATGAAAATTATATTTATAATAATAACAATAAATAAAAAGTGAGTTCTCTATTATGAAATGATCACATAAAACAATTATATAGTCAATAATTAAGAAAAAAAAATATGTAAAATATGTGATAATTTTCCTTTAAAGTGCTTAACCTGACTACTATTCATATATAAAAAGTTATGCATTTCGGATGGAAACAACATTCTATTTTTTGAAATTATGCTATATAGAATTTATTTTAAGTTTTGGAGATAATCATTTAACTCACACAAAAAAACATATGTTTAATGTGTTAATTTATAATTTTGTTTTCATATTATTAAAAAATTAAAATTACATAAGTTTAAAAGTTTTACAACTGCTAAATATTGATAAAAATCCTATTTTTTTTTTTTTTTTTTTTGTTATGTTTTTATTTACTATTATTGAAAATTATATTTTGAATGTTCTTAAGGATTTTATTTTTTTTTTCTAAACTTTTATTTAATAATCTCATTTTAAAAAAATAATCAAATATATAAAGTTTGAAATATATTTGATTATTGCGTTTTAAAAGTCTTATGAAATAAGGTAGTTGTTTCATATTAAGAAGTTTAATTACATAGGGAAAATAAATTTTTTCTTTTAAAAGCTAATTTCAAATTAGTAAATTACGTTGAGATAATTATGTATATTCTATTAATTTGATTATTTAATATTTTCTCAAAGTCATTAAATAGCTAATAAATAAGCATATATATGAATTTGAAAAATTTGAAAGAGAAATTAATAGTTATACATAAGTATATTAATATTAGTAATATCATCTCATATAAATAATAAGAGTATGAAAGAAATGAAATAAAGTATTGCAGTGGGAACATGTAAAATAATCCTTTTTATGCTTTTCCTTAAAAATTAACTAGAATTACAAATAAAAATTTTAAAGTAACATCTATTTATTATTAATACAAAAAAAAACTCATATTTTACTTAGAAAGATAAAACTGTTAGGTAATCATATAAAAGAGATATGTAAAAGACAACTAAAATATTGAATATAAGCAACTAAGAAATACAAAAACAGGTTTAATCTTATTCACGAATTGAAGAATAAAAGTTATTTTAATATTTACGAAAGCAATGCTAACCTTTTGTAATACAATTACAAAAATAAAAAAATGAATAAAAATCTTAAAAGCTTATCATAGGACAAACTAAAGAGTGGAGTGTAAAATAATAACATTAATTTTTTTTTGGTGACTAAGTATGGTAAATAAAAAGTGTTATAGACCTTTTTGATATTTCAATATAATTAAATAGGATATTGTTAAAAATTTAGCTAATAATGTAAGATGTCTAAGAAAAGGCATTTGTTGAATTCGGTGTCCTTAATTATTTTTATTTCTTTTTAATACTTTGTTTTTTAGGGAGATTGAACTTCTTTCATCTATTTTTATATGCAAATTGAAGGCAAAATAGGAAAAATTTTTTATTGAATTTTTTCTTGCAAAATTAATAAGTAAATAACTACAAAAGATAAAATTTTATCACTTATAAAAGTTATATTCTTGATGAATAATAGTAGATGTATAATCACCTTTTAGTATTTATAGGAATTATGTTTTAAGGTTTCAATGAGAGTAGATACTAGTTTATATAAAAACCATGTGAAGTTAAAATATTTTAACATAATAAAAATAGTTATCTATTTATTATATATATTACTAATTCAAGGATTTTAAATATTATGTAAAATAAATGTTTATTTTAAGTTATAAGTAGTAATTACATAAAAATAATTTATTGTCTACAATGAATATTTTTATAAAAATGAAAATTATTATATAATGCAATATTTTTTTTTTCTCACTTTGGCTTTTCATTATTTTATAAAAGTATTTGATAAACCAACTAATAAATAAAATGATGATGTAAACATTAAAATTAATCAAGGTGATCAAATAATTCATGATATTGACTATATCAAATAAATATCGTTTATATTTCTTATAATAATTATATTTATAGTATTAGTTATATTTATATTATGAATAAATATAGTAATATAATTTTAAGTTTTCAACTAATGACATACCTATGAAATGCAGAAGTAAAAGCTATGTATAAATATATACGAATAAAATTATGTTAAATATAAAACAAAAGTAACATAATTGAAAATGATATAATATAAAAGTTATGATTATTAATTTGTTTTTTTTTTTTTTCATTCCATTATTATATTTTGCATTATATAATTAAGTAAAAAAATATAAAGAAAAAAAATAAAACTTTGATAATTGAATGGAAATTATAGAAAATGCTTATTAAATTTTTAATTTTTTAAGAAATCCATATGTAAAATTTCAATGTAACTGAAAATTAACATTTAAAAAAAACCTAATAATATGTGAAAACTTTTTGGTTTTTCTATTATTTCTTCATAAAAACTAATACTTACAGGTAACTTTATCACTCAATTTTTATTTGAAATTTTTTTTGTTTATTTCTTCTCTTTCTTACGAATAAATTTTAATTTCTTGTAATAATAAAACATATATATAAATGATTTTATAAAAATACTAGTTTAAAATTTATAACTTTTAAAATAATTACATTTTTTTTTTTTTTTTTAAAGAAGAGATTGTTGCTAATATTATTTTTTTTTTTAATAATCAATTTATAAATATTTTTATGTATGAAATATTTTCATCATATAAAATAAATTCTAAAATTCATTATTTTCTTTATTAATTTTAAATATGTTTATAGATATTTATTTATAATTGAAATAACATACCATTAAAAAAATTAAGAATTCTTCAAACATACTACTATTACATTATTTCATATATATATTTCTGCTTCTATCATATGTATAAATATATCTATGATTACATACATATATGTTTTAATTATATTACTTATTACCTAAATATCTAAATTTGTAATTAACTTTTATTTTATTTTATTTTTTTTTTTTTTGTTTATAATTTCGTTTTTTTTAAAATATATAGATAGATATTCTTAATTAAGAAAATGATTAAATGAAAATATTTTTATCAGTGAAGTATCAGATATAACAACTAATTTAAAACTAACTACTTTTTTATGGTTAATTTATAATTAAAATATAAATCCTTCTATAAAATATATATTTGATATTATAAAATGTGGAAGTATTTTTAGTTAACTAAAAGTATAAAATAGCTTGGCATTTATTTCATTGTAAAAGTACACATAATAAAAAAAAGATGTTATGTATTTATTTAAAAATGAAATATATTTCAAAAATAGCAAGTTATTTTTACATGCAAATCATATATATTAGATTTGTTATAATTAAATTATTCTTTAAAATATATTTTTTTATGAAAAATAATACAACTAAAATATTTATAAATTATCACAATGAATTTATATATTAAATATAAATTTTAAAATTTTTACTTTTTTTACTTACATTTTATGATACTTTTTTATAAATTTTTCTTTTTGAATGAGTCAATTACTTTACTAAACATTAATAATTAAACATCAATTTATATTTATATATTCAGCATAATAAAGATATAATATGATAAGAATTATTTTTTAACAATGCATGATAATTATCTGAAAAAAGTATTAACCACTTAAATAAACATGCAAAATAAAAAAAAATTATTATTAAAAAATTATAAATCATTTTAAAAATTTAGATATATTTTAAAAAATTCAATATATTTTTAAAATTTAAATTACTCTTAAAATTAAAAATTATTTTAAAAATTTTAAATTATTAATATAAAAAATTAAAAATCATTTTTTATATTATTTTAATTAATAAAAAAGTATTTTTTCTCTACTTAGATTTTTTACTTTTATTATTATTACTTAGAAAATTAATATTTTATATTTATTTTTATTTACTGAAATAAAAATGAAAGTATATAAAGTATTTAGTTATTTTATTTTATTCTTAACCGCTGTTTTAATGGTACAGTGTTATAATCATTTGGATATAGAAGGTAGTAAAAGAGAACCAAGTGTTGAGCAAATAAATACAGAAATTTTGAAAAAAATGAGAAGGGATAGTATAATATTTTCAACAATTATTTGTAGCACACTGTTACTTGGTTTAGGTGCATTTGCTGGGGTAAAATTTTACGAAAAAAAGCAAGTTAATGATCTTATGAAAGTAGGAAGAGATTTTGTTAGTGCCTTTACTAGAAGAATGAATTTTAGTTGAGATGTTGTTTTTAATTAAATAGAATAATTTTTTTTTTTTTTTTATAAGAAAGTATAACATTTGTGATATAACTAATTTTATTTTACTAACATTTTTAAATTAGTTATTCTTCATTTTTACATAAGATTTTTAGTATGAATACAATTACGTTTTTTAATATATATATTATATATATATATATATATATATATATATATGCATGTACTTAAAAACTATTGAATGTATATTTATAAAACATCATAAGTAAATATTAGATTTATAATTCGAAAAAAATTTTTTAACATTTAAAAACGATTCACATAAGAAAAAAATTTACAAATTTTTTTTAATTTTTCTCAAGTATCATTTTTTAGAAGTTATACTAGTGGTCTCATGAAAAAAAGATATATAAAAATAAATATTATTATTTTCATTTTATCCTTTAAAATTTAACGCTTTTAGGAAGATACTTATAATTGAAGAATATACCTTTTTTGTAGCTTTAGTATCATACATTAGTTATTAAATTAAAGATGTTTCATTTAAATAAATATTTAGATGCATGTATAAATGATAGAATAGGTAATTGAATAATTAGAAACACTTATATTTTTACAACTATTTAAACGAAAATGTAAATTTTCTGATAAAAAAAGTAATATATAATTATTAGAATAATTGGAATAAAACTTAAAAATAAATTTTAATTTTAATATAAAAAATTTTTATATTGAAAGGAAAAATATTTAATATTATTTACTCTATATTTTTTCTTTGCATAAGTGATAAAATTATTGATTATATAAATAGAAATAAATTAGTACTTTATTTTATACCTTATTATTAAGCATAGAATGTGTTACTATGAACATATTTTTTGAAAGGTTTTTTATCTCTATATTTTTTTAAATTTCAAAAAAAAATTTTACTTCATATTAAAATAGAATATTAATTCTTGGAAAAAATTTACATATAGAAAAATAAATAAAATTATACAAAAGTTCTAAAATTAAAAAAAAAAAAAAAAGGGAAAAAATGTTCTATAATAAAACATGTATAAATTATATATAAATATTAGGAAGGTATATTTGCAAAAATAGCATTAAATATAGATAATAAAAATACTTTGGTTACTTAATACATATATAAATGAATGCAATATATTTAAAATAAGCAATTTTAATGCTAAAATATTATATAATTTTAAAGTACGACTTTACATTTTTTAAAAAATATTTCATAATTCTGTACATAAATAAACATTTTAATGAGATGAATAATACTTTTTTATAAAATTATTAGATATATTAATAATTAGAAAATATGTAGAATTATTAAAATGGATTATGTAAAGACAAATTTTTTTTTTATATTAAAATTTTCCTAACTGTGAAATATAAAATTAATATATTAAAAGATATTGCATCCTCGTAGGTTTGTATTTATTTCGCTTTTTTTGAATGATTAATAAAAGAGATTCTTTTAACCATTTTAAGAATAATAATTAATAATTTTTATGAAAAATATACAATTATCTATGATAATGCACCAATTATAAAAAAAAAAAAAAAAAAAATGCTTTATTTTTTTTGTAAGTTATTTTAAATTACTTTTTTTTATAATTAATCTTGAGGATATAAATTCTTTAAGAGAATTTCTGCTTAAGATTTTTAAAAAAAATTTTATATTACGATAATAAAATTTGCGCATTTATAACAATAATACAATTTAAATTTGTGTTTTAATAATAAATTATTTTTGTTAACTTAAAAAAAATAAATTTGAATTGCTAAATATTATATATAAAATCATTAGTAAGACATATTTAATTAAAAATCGATAATTAATAAGGATTTATGTTTTTAACAAAAATAAAAGATTTTTATTAAAGTAAATAAATGCTCAATGAAGTAAGCTACAAAAATACAGCTTATTGGTTTATAGTATTAATATAATATTCAAATAAATTAAAATAGTAGTGGGAGTGTTACATATTATATGTTTACTTGTTGGTTCAATACTTTAGCAAAGTTATTGAACGTATAGTTAATAAAAATACTAAACTAAAATTTTCGTTTTCTTAAGTTTTCATTTTAAAGTAAATTGCATAGATATGTTTTGCTTTATTTTCTCCCTTTTAGATCTATCTTGTTAAATTTTTTATTCATCATTTTTAAATGAGGTGGTTATAATTGGTAAATAATGAAAATTATATATTCTTTTAAAATTTTAATTAAATAAAATAGAGCAATACAGAAATTTATTTCTACATGTAGAATATATAAGATAATTTATGCACTAAAAAAGAAAAAATTAAAATTTTTTTTTTTTTTTTTTTGAGAATTAATTATTGTATGGTTACTAATAAGAAGAGCAAAGCATATATCACATATGAAAGTTAAAATTTTGGTAATAGATATGTATGTTTATTATAATATCAAATATTTGTATATATGGAGTGTTTAAGTTTTAATATAAGTAAATAATAGTTTTTATTTAACATTATGAAAGTTATAAGTTTTTAACTTACTAGAAATAATGTAATATTTATTTAATGTAATATCAGTTAAAGTATTTTTAATTTAATATATAATAAATTGTTTATGTTTTATATTATAATTACATAGGGATTATATATAATTTATTTTAAATAATTTTATAATAAATAAAATAAGTAAAGATCACTTTATACGTTATTTATTAATTTCATTGGTTAATACAATACAAAGTTAATTTATCAGGAAACTAATAAATTAATATTTAAACTTACTTGAATATCATAAGTATTCATTCCTTCTTACAGATTCTTAGAATGATACAAAATAAGAACTTAATACAATATTTAAACAACCATATATAATAAGAATATTTTTCCATAATATTTTTTCTATTTATTTACTATTCATTGATTTTTATAAAGAACTAAATAATAAAATTACTAAAGAGTATGTTAGAGAAGTTCAAATTAATATACTAACTACAAAATAACCTTAACAAAACAAAAGATATATTTTTGATTTATTAATTGATGTTCGTTGAATTGAGCAATGAACCAATAAATTAATATAGAGTATTTAGAGTAGTCTTTACTATTTTTAATTAATGTAAAAATTATATTAATTCTTTAAGTTTTATACTAAAAGTTTGAATAACTTTTTTTTTTATAGGGAAATTTATTTAGCAAAAATTATTCTTGTTTTTATTAAAAACTTAAATCATTATTAAAATTGTTGATTATATATAAAATAATAATTTAAAATAGACTAATAAATTTAAATTAGAGTTATTTATAGTCTTTTAAAAATACAAAAAAAAATATATTAATAAAAACAAAATCTTCTTTATTTTTCCTTTAAAATGTAAGTTTAATTTTTCGTAAACTCAAGAATTAATTAAATTGACAAATTTTTAATATTCCACGAAAAAAAATCCAATTTTTTTTTTTTTTCTAAATTCCTATTTCATTAAGGAACGAGAGAATATAGATATCCTGTTATTTTCCATATAGTTTAATTACTATAACTTTATAAAAAATTTATAACATCTTTTATAAATAATATGAAATGAAATTAAAACAACTGATATGAAAAAATTAACTTCTTTAATATAATGTTAAAATCTAATAGTAAAACGTATATTAACTTTGTACAATTTATTATTCCTTTACTTTATAATTAATTAAAGAATAGTTTATAACATTCGGAAAAAGAAATCTATTAAATAGTTATAAAATACATAACATGAATTATATTTCTATAGTTATTAAAATCTTGGTAAATATAAAAATTTTGATATATTAGAACATAATTTTTTTTTAAGTTCATTTCTTCTGCTTTTAAGAAATACATCATCAACAAAAAGAAATATTCATACAAAAAAATTTTAGTGTGGAACAAAAAAATTTTACCTCAAAAAATTTATATAAATTCCCGAATGTCTTACATCTATAATTAAACATCAAGCTAGGTTAAATTTTATTCATTATTAGCAATTCAAAACGGTTGATAAAAATATTTATTGAATATTAGTTAAAATTAATTATAACTGAAATCCAAAAGAAAAAAAGGAATTTTATATTCAATCATTGGTATATAAATAATATTATTGACCTATTTTAAATGATATTTGAAATATTATTTAAGTATATATATTTTTAATTTATTCGTGATAAATATAAGGGAGAAATACATACATCTACCTATGTGCACTAAAAATACGTTTTATTAATTGTTTATCTAGTGACTTTACTAGTGTAGTGAACAAACAAGTGAATAAAGATCATGTAAAGTTGCCTCTACTAGTTTTATTAATTTAAATATTATATTAATGCTATAAACCAGTAAGCTGTATTTTTGTTGTTTACTTCATTTAGCATTTATTTACATTAATAAAAATCTTTTATTTTTATTAGAAAAATAAATCCATATTAATAATTTTGAAGCACAAAACAATTTAATTATAATTTTATAAATGATGTTTAGCGGTTCATCTCAATTACTTTAGGATTAACAAAAATAAATAGATATCAAAAAAACAAGCATACATAATATTATTATTATAAGCAATGAAAATTTTAGTATTGAGAGCATAAAATTTTCTTTAAAAAATCTCAAAAAGAAATTCTTTTTAAGTATTTATCTCCCCAAGATTTTATAAAAAAAATAGTGTAAAAATTAATGTATAAAAACATGTTTTTTTTATTTTTTTTTCGTGTGAGTATTTTTTGTATATGTTTTGTAATAATTTTAAAATGTAATATGAAATATTTTGTTTATAGGATATTGTTCCCATTAACTTAATAGAGTTAATATTTAGTCATAATTATTAAAAATAAATAATTTATGTATTAGATTGTTTTTTTACAAATATTATAAGTTGAGTTTTTTCTATATTCCCTTTATTAAACTGTTTGTTCAATAATAGCAAAGCCATTGAATGAGTAATTAATAATTCAATCATATGTAAAATTTTGGTAATTAAAAAATATGTTTTATTAAGAATAGAGATTTATACAAATAGAAAATAAAAAGTTGTAAGCTTTATTTTAAAAAATGTTTATAAAAATGAATATGAACTTACTTGAAATTTTCTTACAAATAATATTCATTTTAATTATCTAAGGTAAAAATATATGTTAATTTAATTCGAAGTGTTCAATAAACAAAAAATAGATCTGGAATTGTTTCAAAAAAGACCTTTTCTATGAATCAAGATATAATACGGATTGTATTCCAAAAAATTAATCTGTATTTAGCTAAGATTATTTCTTACTTTTATTTGTAAAGACAGAATATATTTTAGGCGTATTTTCCTGACTTAGATCAATAGAGTATGTAAAAAAATGATCAAAATGAATGTTATCAATTTTTTAAAATACTTAATAGGATAATATATAACAGATTTGAAAGTTCAATTAAGTAAGCAAGGCACCTGAGGAAAAAAATGCTTTAAAAAAAAAAATAATATATATACTTACAATGAAAAGTGATTATAAAAAACAATAAAGAAGATAAATAGTTTTATAGATTTTTTCTCTTTACAATTTGTTTGTGATAAAAAAATATTATTTTTTTTGACCTATTTTTGTGTTAATTATTTTTTGAGATGTAATACAAAGTTATTTTATTTTATTTTATTTTATTTTTTTCTGTTTATATTTATAGTATGATAATTTTTTTCATTAAAAAATTGTTTTAATGAAAATAAATTAAATTTTTGCTAAACCATTAATTCATACAAGTTAATTAGGGGGTTATGGATAAATAAAATACAGATCAATGTGATATATTTAAAGAATTGTAAATATTTTATGAAATATATTGTTTGTTTTATATTAAATATCAAAATTAAATAAAGGTTATATGTTATCTATAGTTAGTAATTTTATAATATATAAAATCAGTAGAGATCTCTTTATTCGTTCTTCATTAATTTGACTTTGAATATAGTACAAAATGTTTAAAAGTGTAACTATTAAATATTAATATGTAATATTACCTTTTTTTTAATATATGTACATAACTGAATAATTCATCATTCAAAAATATTTATAGCACTTTCAATAATAAAATTAATAAAGATTATATAGGGAAATTACCACTTATTTCAATTATTACAATATTAATTATTATAAATAATAATTAATTACTCATAATTTTATTATAATTAATTTAAAAAAAAATTTATTTTTAATTTTAAAAATAATTTTTTATTATATTTGTATAACTTTTAGAATTAATTACTTAATATCAACTTTATCATTTATTTTAAACTTGAGTTAATTTATACTATACATAATTAATATTATATATAACATTATGGTGTTTTGTTACACGCCATACTATATATATTACATAAATAAAATAATTTTCTATAGTCTTGGAAAAAAAGTATAAAAAAATATATTTTTTTTTAAGAATAAAAAAGGTAAAAAAAAATTACCATTCATATACCTAAACATGCAATGCTGTTTGTATTTTTAGTTTACAAACTATTCTAAAATTGTACTCTCTAGTGTATGCGCTTTAATATACCCGTTTTACTCACGCATTGGTCTATAAATGGTATTATCGACCTCTTTTAAATGATATTTAAATAAATAAAATATATTTTTTTTTTGTGCATGTGTTTTATTAAATGGGTGTTCGGTGACTTTGCTAGAGTACTGAACAAACAAATTTATAAAGAGCATGTAGAGTTGCCTCTACGATTTTGATGTATTTATATATACTTTTATATGCTTTGAACGAGCAATTCTTAATTATGTGATATACTTCGTTCAGCATTCTTTGATTTCAATAGGCATATATTAAATTTAATAAAAATAAGGATTTTTATTAAAAATTGAAATCCTTATTGAACTTTGATTATTAATTAATTGTAATTTATTTATTTCTTTGTTATTAGTTATGTTCAGCAATTTAAATATATTGCTGTTGAATTAACAAACATAAACAATTAATAAAAATGCAAATTAATTATATGAATATTAATTACGTGAAAATTTTATTGTCATATGTATAAAATTTTCACTCACAAATTAAAAATATAAATATTATGACAATTAAACTCTTTTATGTAAATATTTTTTTCTGTTTAAGATCTCATTTTTATTGGTACTCAAATTTACTCTCGATTTTTAATACTTTTAAAAAAAAAAAAAATGTATTTTTTTTTTTTTTTTTTTCCGCGTGTGCACAACTACGTATTCTTCATATAGCTAGTCCTTTTTATTACCAAAAAGGTTAATAAAGCCTTTTATTAACCAATGTTATAAAAAGAAAAACAAAAAATAATTAATAATTTTTTTTTTTATCTAGCGCTTGTGTGGATAACTATATATATTCCATATAGATAGTTATTTTCATTCTCGAAAAGGTTAATAATTCTTTTTATTAGCCAACAAACTACAAATTAGATTAAATTTTAATTATAATATGATCGTTGTATTACTACTATTACATAATTCAGCCATATATATTAAGTAAAATTTCGATAAGGATTTTAGAATCATGCAAATTTCAATTTTTGTTAGTTATCTAATCTTAACTCTATTATCTAATTTATTAAACCGTATAAGATATTATTCAAAGGGTACTTTTTTAAGTATTTTTATCCTTCCAGTATTTTTAATTTAGAATTATTTAAATTTACCTTTCATTTAAATAGTCAAGATTTGTTTAAAAATACTATATCATTAGACACATTTAATAATCTATTTTATATGTACTTTTCATTTTTTATTTAATTTTAATCAAGTGTATGCTCTACTTTTGTTGTTTTTTAAATTTTATTGTTATACCTAGTTGATTTATTAGTTGAATCTTCAAAAATTTATACAATGAATTGTTAAATTAATAAAGGTCATGCAGATAAATCTAAACTTTATTGAAGTGATGATTGTAACATCAATATAAATTATGATAATTTTTAATTTTATTTGTTCTTTATTATTTATTTTAATATTAAGCTAATATTTACTAATTAATGTTAACATCCTACATAGTTTTCAATACTTTATTATATGAAGAATCCTACATTATAAAAAATAAAAACCAAAATATTTTGTTTAGAATCATATAATGCATACTGTCCAAAAAAAAATAAAAGAATTAATAGATCACGTATATTTGTTTATCTCATTTTTTTTTATGGATGCTATTTCTGGAGTGATGTAATAAAGTTTTTTAATTTTCATATATGTATTTTCTCTCAACTTCTATATACACAGAGTTGAATCTACGCTATATTCACTCTTACTATAATTTAAAATAGGATTAATAACACTATTTATTTGACAATACCATTAAATGAATAACCTATTTATATAAAATTTATAATCCTTTAAATAAAATATATTAACTCAAAATTTTATTTATTCATAAAACTCTGATTATTATATAATTATTAAATTATATAGTTTGATAAAAATTTTAACAAATGTTTATTTAAACTATTCTACGACAACAAAAATTTATAATACTATATATGCACACATAAAAAAAAAAAATTCGGGTATGATCTAAAAAAATACTATAAAAGGTAAAAGTAATATTTTTTTCACAAAAAAAAATTTATTGTAAATTTTTTTTTATTATTTGTATTTATTTTTCAGTTCCATACATAATTATTTTTTTTAGATAATTTTTTTTAGTTTATTCTATTTAAGCTTTAACGTATACGTATCTTGATGTAAAGTTTTTTAATATACATTACATGCACAATTAAGCTTTTAGCTACATTTTATTTAATACTATAGTAACCTAATAAAGATAGATAATACTTATTATTAACTGATATAAATAGTAAATTAGATCTGTATTATCAATAATATATTACCTTTAGTCCTAGTTATTATGATATGTATATATATATATAGAGAGAGAGTGAGAGATATTTTAGACTTAATCATAATACACAATTGTGAAAGATATATAATTTGAAAAAATCTAATATAAAAAAGAAAAATTAAAATTTTAAAAGAAAATAGTGTTCTCAATCATATGAATATTAAAATTAACATTTGCATGCAACACTAAATATGTATCTAAAAAAAAAAAATACAATTCAAACAAATATAAAAAATTGGTTATACAGCTACCAACTACATATCTTATATATCATAACTATAGGTTGAATATATGAATTTGTTAAACGAATTGAATATATTAAAAAGAAATTTTTTTAATATAAGATAGGAAAAAATTAAATTTCTTTTGTTCTATATAATTACTATATTACAAAACATTAAAAAAAAATAATGTATAATACAGGTATAATCACGTATTTTTTTTTTTTTTATCAATCTATAAATATTTTTAAAACATAATATTTATTTTAATCTTAAGAAATATGGTTCTTAAAAAAAAAAAAAAAAAATAATCATCACAAGGAAAGTATTTTATTATAAAATTATTAAAAAGTGTTTTAAAACATCATATCAAAAGAATTTAATTCTTATCTTATTTCTAGGAGAGATGAATTTTAATTTTTTTGAAATCAGTATTCTTTTTTTTTTTTTATAACTAAAAAAGTCATAAACATTAGTTTGCATTGCAAATATACAACATATATATAATTAATAAAATATATATAAAACAATATGGAATAACATATTGCGAATAATAAAAAATTTATAATTAATAAATAAAAATAGTATGAATATATTATCATAAAGCCCATTTTAGTAGAATAATAAAATTGCTTATATTACTAGTACAAAAAGTTTTTTTTTTTTTATTGTTCTTTAGCAATAGAAATTTTGTTTATAATTATAGTAAGATATTTCTTTGAAATATAGGACCTCATTTATATTATAATATAATAAGGAATTTTTTGTATTAGTATGCTTATATTCACAATCATTTTTTTTTTGTTTCAACCATAAGATTAAAAAATTGAGGTACAATATTGTTTAATTATTTTAGTTCTATTGAAAGAAACATCATAAAAAAAAAAAAATACATTTATAATATTTTTTATTTTTTATTTGATAAAAAAAATTATAGAATTCTTTTTTGCATAAATAATTCAAAGAATTACTTCTACAATTTGCTTTAAATTTTCCATTAAAATACAATATTACATCTTTGCATATATATTACTACCCTAAAAAGTAGGTAAGATTGTAGGAAAATTTTAATTTCACCTTTATTTACTAAAAATATTAAAATGAAAGCTTCAAAGATCTTTCATTTCTTTAGATTTTTATTATTATATAATTTGTTTAAAACAAATTCTATTGAATCGGCGGAGCGAGGTAAACCTGGTGAAAAAAATATACAAAAGAAAAATAAATGAGAATTTTATGAAAATTAATTTTTAGTGTTAAAAATTGTAAATTATTTTATTAAACATGTTTTTATTAGAAAGATAGAAATTATTTTCTTTTTTTTTGGGTGTAAATTATATATTTTTAAAATATTTTCAGTTATAAATAATATTATTAGTTTTTACTATGTTTTTTTTTTTTTTTAAATAAAATATAATAAAAATTTTATTTTTAAATTTATTTATTAGAACATTCATTAGAATTATCGGTACGTAGGTATGGCAATTTTCCTGAGTCATTAAATCGTTATTCTTATGAAATCTTTGAAGATCTAGAATCAATTTCTGATATGATAAAAAAACATGTCTTAGAAGTATTTGATGAATTTGATGAAGAGGAGAAAGCAAGTAAATTACAAGATTTAGTAGGTTTAGCACGCTATATTAAGGATTATATATTATCAATTACTGGAAATTGTACTTTGGATCTTTTAGGTTATATATTAACTCTTGTTACTTTTGAATTAGAAAAGAGATATATAGAAACATCAAACATAATGCAATTGTGGGAGAAGGAATGGAAGTATAAGTGTATTATTCAAAAAGAATATATGGAGGAAATAAATCGTAGCAGGTGGTGTATGATGCTAAATGAAATGAAATTTAGGTTTAATAGTTCTATACTTGAAAATATGGATAATGTCTACAAGGAGCGTGCATGGATTGAATGGTATAATATAATGAAATATTATTATATGCTAAATAGAAGATATTTCGTTGGATTATTCATTGAAGAATTAAGAGGAATAATTCCTCTTAATAGTTGTATAAACTATTTTAGCAGTCATAATTCAAATTGGAAAAGTGAAAGATTTTTTTATTATAATTTTTTTGATAATTATTTAAGGAAAGTAAATAGAGATTGGTTACAATTTAATAATGAAAAACACAGGAAAGAAAGAAGAGGAGATTTATCATTAGGGGAAGTAAGATTATTACAAAACTTAGAAGACGTAAATATTTCAGAAGGAAACGGAAAAGATTTTCCAATTGATGAGTCGAAAAAACTAGAAGAAAAAAAAAAAGAAGAACAAATTCAAAGGCAAAATCTAGAACATATGAGAGGGAAAGTGGAAGAACTAACATTATCTGATAATAGTGAACATAAGAAAGAACAATCATTGGAACATATGGCTGAGAATCTAGAAGAAAAAACGGAAAAACAAATAGAAGAACAAACATTAGTGAAAGCAATAGATGAACTTAGAGAAAAAGTGATGATGAATATTAAAGAAGAAGGAATAAAAGAAGTGAAAGAAAATGAATACAATCTTATATTAGGAAGAATACAAAATAAATTAAAAAAACAAACAAAAAAAGAAACTAAAAATGTAATAGGAGAAAAAATAGAAATGACAAAAGATGAAATGCAAGATGAAATAGAAGAAAAAATTCCAGCACAAACTGAAGAATTAGTTGAAAAAACAGCATCAATAAGTACACAGAAGGATGTAGAACGAAGAAAACCACCTTCTATAGATCAAATAACAGATAAAATAGCGTGCAACTTTATGGATAGTGTATCAGAACATATGATAGGGCAAGCTACGGAAGAAATAATAAAGCATTCACAAGGAAAAGCAGATGAGCAAATAATAGAAACCACTATAAGAAAGATTTCAAGACTAATAACCAATAAAATAATGGAAAAAATATCGTTATGCACATTTAAAGAAGAGAAAAAAGCAATATCAGAAGAAATTTCAAGAGAAGAACCAAAGAAATTATCAACAGAAAAATCAGAAACATTTCCAAGAAATATACAGGGAACTGTTCCAGTAGAAATACAAGATTCAATTCCATATGAAATATTAGGAGCAAAACCAAAAAAAAGGCACACAAGAATACAAAGTGAAATACAAGGAGAAATTCCAGGATGCACATCAGAAATGAAACCAGGGGTAATAATGCAGGATATAACACAGGAAGTGATATCTGGTACCTTATTTGGAGGAATACCTGGAATGATAACAGGTTCAATACCAGGTGCTATGTCAGGAGCAATTTCAGATGCTATGTCAGGAACACTACCAGGTGCTATGTCAGGAGCAATATCAGATGCTATGTCAGGAACAATACCAGGTGCTATGTCAGGAACAATACCAGATGCTATGTCAGGAACAATACCAGGTGCTATGTCAGGAGCAATATCAGATGCTATGTCAGGAACAATACCAGATGCTATGTCAGGAACAATACCAGGTGCTATGTCAGGAACAATACCAGGTGCTATGTCAGGAACAATACCAGGTGCTATGTCAGGGACAATACCAGGTGCTATGTCAGTAACAATGTCAGATGCTATGTCAGGAACAATACCAGGTAGAATGCCAGGTTTCATATCAATAGAATTGCCAGGTATCATGACAATTACGGTACCTAGTTTCGGGCAAAATGAAATGTCTTATGGAATGACGGGAATGGTTCAAGGATCCATGGAAGATGGAATATCTTATGACATGATGGAAAGCACACAGAATTTTACACCAGGTGAAATGCCACATGAATTGACAGGAACTATATATAAAGAAATACCAGAAATGATATCAGGTAATGTATCAGAAATAAAACAAGGATCAATAAATACTTCAACATGTCAAGAAACTCCAATAATGATCTCATCACGTCCGTCTACACAGCTAATATTAAGAGCACCAAAATTCACTACAGTTGAATCAACACCAGCAGACACATATGGACCAAGAATATATGAAAGAGCAGAATCAACATTAACACCAAGTGAAGAATCAGAACAAATATTAACACCAAGTGAAGAATCAGAACAAATATCAACACCAAGTGAAGAATCAGGACAAATATTAGAAGAAACATCGTTGTCCTCATCAAATGAGACATTTCTATCAGAAGAAACAGAAAAACCATTATCAACATTAACAAAAGTATCAAAATCAAATGAAGAATTAGGATCACTTTCAAAACCAGAAGTTTTTAAACTTAGAAGATCAAAGAGTATGTAATTTTTTTACAAATTACGGATGAATACATTATCAAATATAAAAGAAAAAAAAACAAGTATGATTATAAATCGATTAATATTATGGATTCAATCATATTTAAATGAATATATATAAAAAAGATTTTTAAATATAAAGACATTAAGTATTTATTATAATTTAAGAATATAATATCTCATTTATTAATATACAAACATATAAATGAAAATAAAATTACAAATAATATTTTCATGAACTAATGAATTATTTTTATTTTTTTTAATATTGTTATTAATATCAATTTATACTACATTATTAATAAGGCGTACATTTTTTTTAATGTGTTTTATTTTATTTTTAATATATATGGCAAAAGAAGTATATTAAAACAATAAATTTCCATGCTTGTTGAAAAGAATATTTTTTTTTTAATTTATACTAGTACATGTATTAATGTTTTCATTTTTTGTTTAAGTATTTCCTATTCATTAACTCTTTGATTAACAAAAGGATCATTAACCTTTTTGGAATAATAATTAATGATTACATGAAAAATATAAAATTATATATGTTCATTCGCTTCTTTAAAAAAAGAAAAAATTTTAAAAATTTTTATTTTTTTTGAGAAATTATTTTTTAGGTTGAGATTTTTGATAATATAAATATTTTATATTTTTGAGGATAAAATTTTTGCTCTTAAGAAGAAGTTAACATAATTTGTGCTTTAATTTTTAATTGTTTTTATTAATTTGAAGTTATTAAAATTAAAATGATAAATATTATTCATAAAATTATAATTAGAAGATTTTGTACTTAAAAATCAATAATTAATGAGGATTTATGTTTTCAATAAAAATAAAAGATTTATATTAACGTAAATAAATGTCTACTGAAAAAAATAAATGTTGAATTATGTAAACTATAAATATAAAGTTTTCTTATTTGTAAAATCAATATAATACTTATACCAATTAAATTAGTAGAAACAATTCTACATGATATTTTTCAGCATGCTTGTTTAATACTCTAGGAAAGTTTTTGAATAAGCAATTAATAAATTGCTCTTTTTGTAGAAATTTAATTACAAAATAATTATATTTTTTGGTAAATTTATATGTGTGAACAACAATATTCTTTCGGTAATAATTTTAATTAGATTTTACTTAATTAGTAATATATATTCATAAAATAAAACTAAAATATAAATTTATTAAAAACTCAAGTAATCTAACCGTAAAAATTGATTATAATATATAGATATAAAACGAATTATATTAAAGGAAAAATTCTAAAAGAACATAATAAAGGAAAAAGAATGTCCTAGATTTATTAACTGGCTATTCAGGTACTTATATGATTATTGAAACATTCATGATAATAAATAGTAAGAAGAATAACATTCATTTATTTTATTTATTATAAAAGCAATAATTACGAATAATTACATATTCTTAATATTATTATGTTATATAATATAAAGTAAATAATTTTAATTTATATTAGATTGTTAATTACACTTTTTATATTTTTATTGTAATTATTATATGTTCTTAAAAACTTAATTACACTACTAAAAAAATTATATGTATAATAAGGATTCCTATTTTTTGTTTATCCATAAATGATAAAAAAAAAAAAATTTTTTTATACACTTTTATATACATTTACAAATACATTTATTATTCATACTAATTACACATCCTTGTATACGAATCTTTATACAAATCTTTTTAAACATATGTTTGTATAAAAACTTATATATGAGTTTCTATGTATATATATATTTATGAAAATCTTGCATTCATTAAGAGCTTCTTATACCTAGTCTTTTTTGTTATAGTAAAAATTCCAAAAAGTAAATATATTTTGTTAATTACTTAAAAATATAATTTCTTTTATTTTTAACAAATAATAAATAATCTGGAATAATATACAAAATAAAAATAAATTTTTATATTATTCCAAATAAATTGCAAGTTTTTTAGTAGTTTCCTAAAAATTTATAGAACCTTTTGTTATTGCATTGCACATGTTAATGATACACTACAATTTTTAAAGTGTATTAATTAAAAATAATTTTAAAATTCAGGTATACAAAAAAAAAAAAAAAAAAAAAAAAAAAAAAAATA
>NW_021628251.1:0-29029 GCF_900005855.1 Plasmodium gallinaceum | reverse complement strand
AAAAAAAAAAAAAAAAAAAAAAAAAAAAAAAAAAAACATATATATTTCTATAATAAAATATAAAAACATTTACAAATAAAAATAAAGTGAAAAATAAAAAAAAATCCTCTAATGAATAAACTGTAATTAGTAAATAAATATTATTTAAAGGATCTATGTATAAATAAAAATATGGTATTAATATTAGTAATGATTATAAACAAAAAGTATTAAAATGAAAATAACTGTTACTCAAATATATATTTTTTAGATTAAGGTATTGCTATAGAGGTAATATAGTTTATAAAATTAAACTCTTGAGTAACAAAGAGTAATATTGACTTTTTTGAATTGTTAAAATTGTGTATAATTTTTATAAAAAGTTTAATTATGTATGATACATTTGAAAGAATACATAAAAAATAAAATTAATTTTCGAGCCAAATTTTTTTACGTTAGGGAATTCTTTATTATTGATAGTTACTTTTTTTTGGAGAAAAACCAAAAAAAAAATAATGATGATGCTTCTGATAAATTTACAATTTTATGAATCTTAAAGCATTAAATACTATTCAATGAGAATATTTTATTTTGTATTTTTTATTTTTATATTGAAGTACAGAGATTTTTATTTAATTATATAAGTATTTTCCTTGATTATTATAAAAAAAAAAAAGATTTACAGAATATTCAGTCAATACATATTTTATTATTAGATTTTAAAAGTTATATGAGACAAGGAAATTATTTCATATGAAGTATATTAATTACTTTGGATATTATTTTTTCTAAATAGAGATTATTTTATAACTAATAAAGTAGAGAATACTTCACACTACCTATATTAACTTGTTTCTTCAGTATTTACCAATAATAATTGAAAAGACATTTAATAAATCATTTTTTTAATACATTTTTGTAAGGTGAAAAAAAAAAGTTTAAGAAAGAAATAAAATATGACATATATAAAATATATGAATAGAATGGATTTACATATTTTTCCATAATTACTATTTCATCTTATATATATCATAAATAACTATTAAAATAGGGTAAATTAACGTTAATATATATAAAAAAAATAAACTATTAAAGGGTAAAAAAAATATAAAAATAAAATTTTAAATTATAAACTTTGAAGTTACATAAATATTCGATAATATATTTCTTATAAATATATATTTTCTTATTGGAAAAATTTTAACAAAAAAAAAAAAAAAAATTAAAGTAATATGAAATTATCATAATGCACTTAAATAGTATTTAAGAATAAAATAAATAAAATAAGATGAAATAAAGGCTTAAAATTAATGCACAAATTAATATAAACAGATGTATTAAATTTCTATAATTTATAATTACATAGAAATTTACTAATACACCGTAGCAAATAAATATTCTATAGATATGTCTCTGTAGCATTCATAAATATGATTTAACACAAACATAAAAAATTATATTTTTGAATATAATAAATGAATGTTTTTTTAAAAAAAAACTATAAAAAACATTATTTTTATATTCATATTTATAATTATTTACAATAATAATTAAAGGTGAACTTCCTAGAGCATTGATTCCTTAATAATATAATAGTATTTGTGTCATAAATATAAAATCAATTAAAGGTATTAATCAACAAATTATAAATAAATCCTATAAAATATTTTACGCTTATAAAAGAAAAAATGAAATATAATTTTATGTAGAATTTTAAATATTTCAGATTTTTATAAAAATTTTCTTAAATTCTATGCTTTTCTTTTTTTTTATATGAGAATTTACAACATCTGCTTTACTAACACTCTTTTTTTCCCCTTTTTATAAGTGCAATAATACATATATTAGTAAAAAAATCTAAAACTTATCTCGTAGATTTTTTTCTTCATTATATTTTATTTCATAATGCATATATTAATCTTATTAATGTCCTGTCATTTTTATATCAATATTTATATTTATTATTGACTCTTAAAAATTTTTAAAAGTTGATTAATATAAATTCCCAATTGTGACATATAGGTTCAATATTTATAATCTAAAGTTTCTACTTTTCTTAATAAAAATAAAGTAATCTCATTATAACACTATGATATTAGTTTTACTAAATTTGGTATATACAATTTATTTATATTTAAGCTATATTTTTCTTTTTTTTTATTGCACATCTCTAATAGTATTCCAAAGAAAAAGACCATTTATTGACATCTGCACAGAGGACATTTATCCAAAAATTTATTTATTTTGCAATGAGGACTATCAAAAACCTCATGGAATATATTATTAATTTCATATCTAAATTTTCAATAATATATCTTTTTTATCCTAGAAATTCTTCTTTTTTCATGTTCAAAATATTTCATAAAATCCTCCAATAAACAAGTAAATTTACTTTATGCATGGTTCATATCTTTACAGAAAAGTTTTTTCTTTTTTTTAATTATGCTTAACAATCTCATAACTATAATTTTGCTATGTTGTTCGTTATAATTTTAAATATATCTTATCTCTTATATTTACACAAATACCTTTTTTTTTCCTCCTAATCTTAATTTTTCAAGGCATTATCTAGAAAAGAATTCCATTTCGTCCACATACTTTTCATGTCTTCATCCCAAAGGGATATTATTTTTTCATAATGATATTTAACATTCGTATAGTTACATCCATTCTGCATCATGCATACGAAATCCAAACGACTCCTTTTACCTTCTCTTATTAAATATTTATGAAAATAATTATGCCATTCTTCCCACTTGACTTTTTTCCATTTAGAACTCTTATTTTTAGATTTACCTCCTGATTGCCATTGTTGATGCATTTTTTCAATCATATTATTATAATCAAATTTAATTTTAGACCAATAATTCATATGTTCTTTAAGACAATCCTTCTCAATACCTTTTTCTGCTGGTGTTTTATTATGAATGCGGCGTAATTCATTACTAGTGAACTTTGTCATAAGCCGTATTGAACATTTTGAAAGTTCTTCCTTCCTACTATTTAGAAAATTATGAACTAAATGTAATATTGACTTTATTCCTTTTATCATCTCTTGCCTTTCTACATTGATGGAATTATAAAATATATGTAAAATGTGATGCAATAAATCATAGGTTAAATCAACGAATTTTGTGGGAATAACAAAGCTATCACTGTTTGAATGAGTTCTTACGAGATGGCTATTACTCTCTAGAGGAACATTAGGAATGTTATGATAATTTTCAGGTTCTGATGTTAAACATGGAATTAATAAGTTAACAATTAATAAGTAACTAAAAAAAAATAGCACTTTAAATTTTTTCATTATAAGAAAAAAAGTAAACATTAACAACATAATAATTTTCTTTAAACTGGAATTAAATATGAAAAAATTTAAACTATAAACTAAAAATGGAAAGAAATTTTTTTTTATGAATAAAACATTCTAAAAAAAAATAATTTTTAGGTTTTAGAATTAGAAAAGAATTCATTTTATACGTTGAAACTTTTATTATGCATGCATAAACGATGGTTAAGGTAATATTAGGAAATTCTTATAATTAAAAATCTTTAAAAAACTTTAATTTTATATTTTTAGAGTATAAAAATTTTCATTTATTAGATTTAATGTTCTTGATAGTCCATTCACTTTATTTTTATAAAGAAATTTTTTAGATTGTAAAAAAAAATTTTCCTTTCTATTTCTCCTGAATTGTTCATTAATTGTGGTATTTACTAAAAATTATTTGTAGTTTGAATTTTATTAATTCCATCATAATTGTTTTATTATTGTAGAATTCATTAATATTTCTTAACTATACATAAGTAAAAAGATAAATGTATAAAAATAGTTAATTATATATATTTTTTTTTTTTTTATATATTAAAAAAATTCTACTAAACAACTAGATTCTCATTTATATTTGAAAGATTTACTCTGTTTTTTCGTTTTAGAAAAACAAATTACATTTATTAAATTTCATTAAATAAAATGAACTTCAAATATAAAAAAGTCAAATTAGTCATTATATTTAGGTAATACATTAAAAGGAAAATTTAATACTTTTTAAAATCATTGCGAATAATAAATTATAATATAAAAAGATTAAATGTAAATGTATAAATTAAAATATATAAATTGTAAAAAATAAAAAATAAAAATTAAAAAAATTGCATTCACTTTAACTTTTTTATTATGTACATTTTTAGAAAAAATATTAATACAAGAAAAGCAAAAGGTTATTAAATATGTTCGTAATACTTGCATAAAACGAATAAATAATACTTTGAAGTTTACTTTTCTTCCTTATAATAAAATCTAGTAAATTAAAACCTTTTTTTCAAAAAAAAAAAAAAAAAATAATTTTTTTTATGAAGTTAATAAAAAATTTATAATAAAAAAATAGGGTAATAATTTCAATTATATTAGACATATTATATCACAATTTTATTCTTTATAACAAAATTATATTTTATGACAAAAAAATTTTTATTATGAAGGTTTTTTTATAAGAAATAACTTGCATTTTAGTAATGTTATATGTATGATGAAAATTGAAAAAAAAAAGAAGAAATTATCATATGATTTGTATGATTCAATAACAATAAATTACTAATATTTTACAATTTCATAAATATAAAATAAAAACAAACCTTTTTTTAATATAAATATATTCACATATTCCTTTTAATATATTTTTATATATAATTAAAATTTGCACTCAATTTAAATACAAAATTAATAGATAATTTTGTATTTGAAATGAAAAAGGTTCCAAATAACAATTGTTTTCATTAATAACAAACTTTTTTTTCAATATTTTTTTTATCAGATAATTGGTGATCCCATTATATTTTTTTAAATTAAAAACTATTTATTTTCAAAAAAATATAAAAATTATAGTGTTAATCCATTAAATAGAAATAAATCATCATAATATTTAAAAAAAATTGTTTGTTAAGAAGAAATAATTATATTTAAGTATATAAAATGTTTTAATAAAAAATAAGGTGAGAAAGAAACGCAGTAACTTCTTTGATATTTTTATTGCTTTTTACGTAATTTAATTATTTAATATTATAATGGATATCTTAAATTATCAAAATAGAAAAATAGTAAAATTAAAAAAAAAAGATGAACATTAATGATAAAAAAAATTAAAATAAAGACAACTTAAAGTAACAATTTGTATATAAAAATATTTATTAAAAACACTTTAACATATTTACTTAAAAATATAACAGAAAAATAAGATAATCAAAAATTTATAGGTGATCAATTAAAATATTTTAATCACAAAATTTTCTTATTTATTATTAGTAATACAAGATGAAAAAATTTTATTAAGATATATATGTATGTATTAAAAATGTATGTTATAAATTAAACAAATTTAATTTTTTTTATAAAAAATTTATTCATACTTTTATTAGGAAGTAATATTCAAAATTTTAGACATATATAAGTAGTACAGCTGCTTTTAATTTTGATTAAAATGTCAATAATTTTTTGTGTTAATTATTCTATATATAAATGTACAAAAAATTTATGGTTCAAAATTATTTTTTAAATAAATATAATTTTAAATATTTTCAATGTTTTTTTTCACCTTAATTATAAATTTTAATTATTAAACGATATTAAGTTATTTACAACAATTTTTTTAAATTAATAGATTTCATTTGTTAAACACCTAAAGATGTATTAAAAAATATTTTTAAAAAATTAAAAAAAAAAATAATTTTAAAATAAAACATATTTAACAATGAGTATTTAACAGGATTCTATTATTTTAATATATATATATTAGTAATTATGTATTTTATATTTTTAAATGGATTAATTTTTTCTTTTAAATTATTATTATGTATATGAATAATAAATTTATAATTTTTGGGAGAATTTAGTGAATCTTTTTATATCATTCATTTGATATTTTAATATTTTTAATAATTTTACCTTTTATTATTTTTACATTTATGTATATTCTTTTTTTTTTAATTTCTTGTAAGATTTAGTTATGAAAATTTATTACATAAAAATATTTATTTACAATATGTATATTATTTGAATAAAAATAATTTTATGAAGTTATATTCTTGCAAATGCATTTTAATTATATATTTTTTATTGTTGATGCTAATAATATATTATAATTATTTTTTGTTTTTTATGTAGATAAATTTTATTTATTTTAAATAATATATATTTATAAATAAATATTTATATGAATATTTTTTTCGCTTTTTTTCGTCAATATAGTTTAGATATTTTGTCACAAAAAGAAGGCATATTACTATTAATATTTTATATGTATTATAAATATTTATTATTGAAAAAATATATATATTAAATTATGTTTTAAAAAGTTAATTAGAATCTGATTGAAATAAAATTTGAATTTATTTAATAAGTTACTTTTGATTAATATTTATATATTATAAATCAATACATTAGTTCAGTGGAGTCCTTAACGTTTACAGAAATCAGGCAATACCTAATTTTTGTTTCTTATATATGTTTACAATAAAACATTTATAATTTATGTTTAGTTTCTGATTATGTAATAAAATAATAAAAAAAGAAAGTATTTTTAAGTATTATATAAATTTGCAAATATGTGAAAAGATGAAAATTTTGTATTAGTATAAAGAGTTATAAATTGCTTTCGTAAAAATCTGTTAATAGGAGATATAAAAAACGTTCAATATTGTTATATGTATTTGTTGTTAAAATTTCATATAGAAATAATTATAGAATAAAAATTTTTTTTTATTTATTTTAAGTTGTAAAATTTATAATAAGAAAGAGTTCTTTTTAAACCATTTTTTTTAATTAATTAAAAGAAAAGGACTTAATTGAGGAAACCTATGGTAAAATATTATAAAAAAAAAATTCATTAAAATATGTACATATTAAATTATTATTTTATATATGTATTCATTAATTGTATAAGAAACATTTTATACTACTGTGTGTATTTTATTATCCCATAAAATATATATTGTTTAGAGTATAATAGTTTCATATTTTTTAAATTTTTAAATTTAAAATTTCAAAAATATCTAATTTTTTAATATATTTATTACTCTAATTTTTCAATTTTAATAAAAATATTTAAAGTTGGTGATAATAAAATGGATTTTTCATTTTCTAAAATAAATATTATGAAATATACAGTGGTCTATTGTAACATATATGATATCAATGTCTTTATTTAGCTAAGGAAAATAAATAAAGAAATATTAGAATATATTATTAATGTAGTTAAATGTAGTGAAAGGAAAATTTTACGTTATTATAATAATGGTTTATATAGTATTATTAGATATTTTCTGAAAATACATGAAATTATTAAAAAAAACGTAGATAGAGTGTATATGAAAGAGGGTTTTAATTCAGATGATAGAATTAATAAATGAATAGGTAACATCTAACTAAGCCTATAATATATATATGATATTCTCATTTTAAAGAAACAAAAAAAAATTATAAAATAATTATTTTTCCTTTAGCAATACTTATTTTTGAAATGAATTGAAAGATTATTGAATAAATAAAAATACTATTATTCCTTTATATTTAAAGTATATAAAAATTATTTGAATTTCCTTATATGAAAAATAATTATTTTTTATATATTATTTATATTTATTTTTTTTAAGGATAAATTTTTTTATCACTTCAAATTTTTTCAATGTGGCATGTAAATTTAATACAATCATTCTCTTATTTTGCTTTTGTAGGACAGCTGCAAAAAAAAAAATAAATAAAAATTATAATAAATATATAACCTACTTATAATTTAATTCAATATAAAAAAACATCATTGAATAGACTTTTGCAATTTAAAATATTATTATAATATTTGAGTTATATATATAATTAAAAATACAATTATATTTATTCTAATTTTTATTTATATGTAAAAATAAAAATACCGAATACAATATCATTAAAACAACCAATACAGTATTATGGGTATTTTTATAATATGTGAAAGTTTTACATTTTTTTGTGTGTTATAAGTACATATTTTAAAATCATTTTTAAAAGGACAAAAAAGATTAAAATAATCCTATATAATTATTACTGAGTATAATTTAAAATTATATATTCTATAATAACTTCTTTTCATAAAGTTGTAGATTTCTATTTTATATACATTTATTCTTTTTTTTAAAGAAGATGGATTCTTTACATAAAAAAAAAGTTTACTTATTTTTATATATATTGAAATAATTTGAAGATAATATTTATAGGTCTTTATATACAATATAAATCTTTTTATATTTATTTAGTTTTTTTCTATAATATTTTTGATTAAAAGTTACAAAAAATTTTATAATGTGAATATGTAATTTATTTTTAAAATAATTGAATTGTATTAGAGCTTATAGCTATGTATTTATTAACGTCTTAATAAATTTCTTTTAATTCATTTAAAGTACTATAAATATAATATAAGAATCTAATCATATTAACTAAAATAATATCATTTAAATTTAAAATAATGACTTATCATACACTTGTTAAAATATATTTAAATTGTACTTATAAGTAAAAAAATATTATTTACATCTCTTGACTTTCAATAGGATGAAATATGATTAAATGTTTAGTTGCGTACTTATGTTATTTTAAAAAGTGCTTAAAGTATGTAAACTATAAAATTTTACTTTTTTGACTACTATTTTTTTGAGAATTAATGAATAATTAATTATAAAAAGTGATAAATTTTATCACTTATGAGAGTTTATTTTTGACAAAAGACAATATTTATACTATGTTATAAAATTTTTGTAGAAATTTGAATTTAAGTTTTAATAGAAAATTTTATTAAATTATGTGAAATTTCTATAAATTCCAAAAGAATTAATAATAATATATTTATTAAACCTAGCATTAATTATATCATTTCAAAATTAACATAAAATAAATTATTTTATAATATATAGTTTAAATATATTAAGCTTACATATTTATCTAAGCAAAATAACTTTGCAATAAATAAAATAAGTAGAGTTCATTTTAAATTCCATTTGTTAATTTTACCTTTAATTATACTACAAAAATGCTTGAATATTAAATCAATAGGTCAAATATTGAGAAAATAATTTAATAAAGTGTATATGTAGTAATCTTTAATAATTATGTAAATAGGAAAAATATGTGGTAATAAATAAATAATAATTTTATATTAAAAACATTAACTAATAAAAATATTATTAATTATTGATATATCAATTACCAATTCAATACTTTAATATATTATAAAAAAACTCTTTTACAAAATGTATATAAATCAATCTCTATTATGCTGATTGTAATAATTAATATCACAATTACGAATTTAAGAACGTGCTTGTTTAAAGTGTACAACTCTTCAAAAATACTTAAACTTCAACCCATAATATATAATAAAAATGTTTATTAAATATAAATGCAACTCTTTTCTACTTCATTTCTATATTTTTATTATTTCTACTATATATCAATATATTAAAACAATAAATGAATGTATATATATAACCATTGAAATTATATAGAAAAAAATATTACTATTAATTGAATGAATATATTAAATATAATTTTTTTTTATATAAAAAAATATATTTATAATAAAAGCATTAAAAAAAGAATTTTATCTTGAAAATCTATTTTCATTCTTTACATTTTTTTTAAAACGTATATTAAAAAAAAAAGAAATATTTTATTTTTGCCTTTTTAATTAGCATATTTTTTTTTTTTCTTACATACTTAGAAAAGTTAGAAAATCTCTTATTTTTGTAAATTCGTTTCATAACGATATACGTAAATAGATTGATAACTTATTTTATTGGCTTATAACATTTGATATGATGAAATAAATAGCTTATTTTATGTATATATATATATATATATATATATATATATATAATTTATAATTTTTCAAATAAAAGTGTAATTATTTTATATTTTTATTATTCAAACTTCTTCAACTGATTTTTAAGAAAAATTTATTTAATTTAATAAAAATATGATTTTATTTAAAGTTAAATGCCCAATATATGATAATTTGTTCTCGTATGTAATAATTTTAATACTTTAAATTAAATAATTCTCTATCAGAAAAAATTATCTGAAAAACTAAAATTTAAATAATTAAAAGTTTAAAGTATAAATTGTAGAAAAAATAATAATTCTCATAAGAATAAGCTTTTTTTTTTTTTTTTTTTATTTATTTTAGTTATGAGAAATATTTTTTAGCTACTATATATGTATATGTACTATTCTTTATCTTAAGTCGTATTGGAAGTTCCCTAATATAACAGTTAATAATCTATTTTATTGATCAATACATATTAAAGATATTTTACTATTTAATCTACCTGAAAAAAAAATTAATTTTAAAATTAGAATTTTTCATAAATTATAAGTTTAAAGATTTTAAAAACATAATTTTTATGTTTTATGTTAATGTAATCAAAAATTAAGTATTTTGATTATATAAAATTATATAGAAGAAAACAAAAATAACGAAAAATGAATTAATTATATATTGTATTCATTTCGGTTTTTCTTTTTTTTTTTGTCGTTTTTTTTTATATTTATCCTTTCTTAGAAATTATGTTTTGGGGTTCATTTATTGGTTTGATAATCAACTATTTAGTAGCTTTAGGTAAATATTTTAAATAAATATATTTGTAAGGAGCATATAGATAATTTCTATTTAATATAATACTTAATGTGAAATAATTATTTTATTTAGTATAACTATTAAATCTTAACTGTGAAATGCATTTTTAACTTCATATATTTAATTATTATTTTAAATTTTAATTACCAAATAGTAGCTTAAAAAAAATAAATTCTTAAAAAAACTCTAAATTGTTCAATGATAATAATTAATAATATTACTTAAAAAAATCTTTTACAAAAATATCATAAAGTTATAAAAGGTTTTACACATTTTTTTCCTTTTACCTACCATAAAAAAAGTATAGTTATAGGAAAAAAAATTTCCTTCAATACAGTACATAAATTCACTATAATAAAAATGCATCATAAAAAAATATATACATTTTAAAAAATGCTTATCATGCATAATTAAGTACACATATATTTTAGATTTGTGTCTTTTTAAATATTCAAGAAGGCAGACCATACTTTTTATAGATTATTATTATATATTTGTTCAATATTTTAAAATATTTTTTTAAAAAGAATCATAATTAATGAGCCGCAAATACTTTAAATATATGACTTATAAAAAATATTTTATAAAAATTAAAAAAAAATAATTTACTTTTGAATTTTAAGGATAATTACTTAAAATTTGCACTTTACATCTATATAATGTATTAATAAGAAATATTTTTTGTTAGTTATAGTTAACAAAGGGAAATATAAGAATAAAAAATATATGTAGGGAAAATACATAGATAGCCATAGGAAAGGTAGCAAAAAAAAAAAAAAATATTTATTTCTTTTTTGTATATTTTTATAAGTTATAAATATATAAAAAAAAGTATTTTTTTCTCATGAAAGATTTGATTGTTGAGAATTTGAAAAATAATTGTTGGAGATAGCATATTTCTTGAAAAATTAATTTTATTTGTTATTTTTAAGAAACATCTATAAACAGTAACAATATTTTCGTGTTTATTATATATACATAATTAAATTTACTCTTTAATAATTACTTATTTTTGTTAAAGCTATAAATTCGAATTGTCAAATATCACTTACAACACTACAAGTAAAATATATTTAAGTAGATAATTAATGAGAGTTTAAATTTTTAATAAAAATATAGCATTTTCATTAAAAAAAAAAAAAAATATGCCTATTGAGAACAATAAATAATCAATGAAGTAGATTACATAGATATAGTTTAATGTTTTATAGAATTTAAAATTATACATAAACTCATTAAATTATCAGAGGGAACTCTATATATTCTTTATTAGTCTTTTGTTTAATAATCTAGAAAAGTCATTGAAGAGGTAATAAATAAATTATACATATAAAACTTGCATATGATTTATTACAAATTGATAGAGCATCTTCAAAAAAATAGTATATAACAACTACTTAAATAAGGAGAAGTGTTATAATATGGAAATTTACTAATATTAACAATAAGAATAATAAAATATTGAATTTATTAAATATACACAAAGAGGTTTCTATAAAAAAAAAATTCATTATATACCTTAAAAAAAAGTTTTTTTTATAAAGGAAATTTATTACTAATTTTTCTTTTTTAAATACACGAATTCTAATGAAAATTAATGAAAGAAATAAACATTATTATTACGTTGAAAATTTTTCATTTAGATAATTATTTAGTTTACTTCCAATATAAACTCAACAGTTTTACTTTTAACTTTATAACAACTTTATAAAACTTCGAAAAAGTAAATAATACTCCTATTTACAATAAGGGTAGAAAAGTAAATATATAATCATTTAATATAAATATATAAAAAAGAAAAATTTTTTTTTGAATAATTAGTTTATGTATTTTAGTAGCGATTCATTAGTTGTATTTTGTTTAATTTTGAAATTAATTCAGAAATTAAAATTTTAGTTAAATATTACACATATGCACACTCTATAAAATTAACACAAGAAAAAAAATGTACAAGATAATAAAATATATAATTAGTAAAAGCATTATAATTTAATATTTTTATATTTTTATATTTCATCCTATAAAAATAGTTCATTATTTAATTAACTATTTACAATAGATTTATTAAAAATAAATTTTAAATATCATGAAAAAATTAAAAATCAGCCCCACAAAAAAATTACATATTTATGGAAATAGGATAAATATAAATACCTTATGTTGCTGTCGTATTGATATATAATTAAATATCTAAATGTTTATCACTTAAAAATAATATTTGCGTCTAAGCATCTTTTTTTATCTTATTTTTTAATAAAATCGCTAGAATACAAAAAAATGTTTCTAATTTTTCTGTTAATTATTATATAAAAATGTTTGTATAATAAATATCATTTATTAAAATAATCACTAATATCTAGTATTAAAAATATATTTTTGCTGTGATAAGAATGATGATAAGACAAAATCAATTTTTTTTTTATGAATATAAAGTATACGTGTGCAATATATATATTAAAATACTTACACTAAAGTTTACAATTCCATGGATTGAGTACATTAAGAAAGAAAATTTAAGCTACATTTTTTGTTTGTTTGTATGTGCATGTAAAAAAGAGAAATTATACAAATATGTATATCTTATTAATAATTTTTTTTTTTTGAGGTTCTAACAATGCATAAAAAAATTTTCAATTTTATTTATTATAATGTAGGGTGATGCAAGTAACAAAGTGTTTAATGTTGATAAGATGTCGATTTATTTATGAAAATATTAATTCAATATTAAAATAAATATAATGTATATATTAACTTATTATTACAAGTTATATTAATATTATAAGATTTATCTTAATAAAATAAATGTATATTTTCCCACTTCTTTTTTAATTTGGTTATTCAATGAATAATAAAATTCTTTCAATGGATAAATTAATAAGTCAAGCAATAAGCTGAAGAAGACATGAAATTTAAATAAACTTATGAAAATAATAGAGATTATTATTATTTATATAAAAGTGAGTAAAATTACTTCTTATAATTTATATAAACAAAAATTTAGCTGGATAAATTATCATGATTATAATTTTCATAAAAATCTTAGTTTTATTTCATAGAATAATTGAAATACGCATCAAAATTTTGAGTATCAATCTTTGTACTATCAAGTTAAAAAAAAAACAGATCTGCATTACTAAAATTAAATTAGTGTATAACAATCAATAGTGTTGTAGATCTTTTGAAATTTTTAATAAGATAAAATATAGATAAAAAATTAGTTATGCATATAATATATTTGAGGAAATGAAAGCATTTAAGCATATATGCAGTAAAAAAACAAGATGAATACAGCAAAAAAGAAAAAAGTATAAAATAAAAAATTTTTTCCATATAATTTTTTTTTTTTTTGCAGAATGTTACATTTTATAGTTTTTTATATATAATTTTCATATGATAATAAGTAAAACTTATTTTTGAATAAATTATGGTTTAATGTAAATCTTTAAACATAATCTTAAATTTTAAAAGTGCTGAGAAAAGTTAAATTTTTATTTAAAATAGGAATGATTGGAAAATTCTAAATTTAACAAAAAAAATAAATTATTTATTATATGTTATATATTATATAATGTAGTTACATTGGGTTATATAATTATCTATAATAATTGATTTATGCTAAATAAATAAGTTGAGATCTCTCTGCATATTCCTTATTTATTTGGTTACATAATAAACTGTATATGCACATGAGGAATATATAATAAATTATATTATAACAAAAAAAAAAATTTTGAGATTTTACTAAATATTGTTTAATTGAAAATATTTGGAAGATATATAATTTTATGTTAACATATAAATCCTAAGAGTTATTTTTATGTAGATGAAGGAAATAACACTCTCATTAAATTTATTGTTTTATAAAATTACTAGTTAAACACATTTATAATAAATATAAAAATTAAATATTATTATCAATTAAAAATAATACTTATAAATAAAAAAATTCTTCATTAGAATTATTTGAAAAAAACATTTTTCTCAATAATATATATATATTATATTAAACATGATTTATTGTTTTTACTTTTTATATTACACAAATATTTTATTATTAAACATATTAACCAATAATTAAAAAAAAAAGAAATTGAAAATTAAATTTTCTTTATCACTATAACACTAATCACATGTAAATATTAAATAAAAAATAATAACAATAAAAATATAATTAATTTATAATTTATTCTCATAGAGAAGCTATTGTCTGTATAATTTTTAAATAAATATATATACTATGAATATATGTATAACTACCATTGTGTATACTTCAGTAGTATTTTAGAAATATAAAAAAAAAAATAATTATTTTTCATTAGTCACACTGTACCATTTAGAGAGATACAATAATATAGTTTTATAATTAACTAATTTTTTTGGATATCCTTATGATACTCATCACCTATGGTTTTCATTATTTTTTATTCTTGTAATGGTCTGATGTAAATGAAAGGATAACATCTTTTTCATAAATATTTAAATGACTTTTAGATTTCAACAATGAAATTGAAGTTGTGAGTTTTTGATTCTTATCAACTATTTAGCTATATTCATTAAGCTGAAATTATAAATATTTCTTGATTTATTGGTTAATAGAAGTGAAATTAATATTTTTTTATTTTCATTAAACGTACTTAAGTATTTACAAAAAAAAATTTTTTTGAACATGCATATTATTAATTCGTATTTAAATAATAAAATTATAATTGAGCTTTCACATGATTTATTAGTTGCCTCTTTAAAAGAGCTTTGCATTTTACCAATCAAGGAAATTAATAAAAATCGTTAAATAAATTGTCATTTTATATAAAATTTATAATTTCTTAATTGAAAATATGTTAAAATTTTTATCATTTTGAATATTTCCATTGTAAGATAAAAGGAACTTAACTATTTTAATAGAAATTTATTTTTTTTTTTACTAAAAGATTTAGCCTTCAATATGAAAACATTTTATTATATAGAAAAACCTTTTCTCTGCAAATTTAAATTAATCAATAAAATAAATTTATTCAGAAGTTATATTATTTTTATTAGATTAGTTTTTTAGTTGATTAATATAATTTATTATGAATTATATATCAGTTAATAATTAGTTACATTATTCAAGAATTATATTTACAAAAAATGAAAATTTTATAAATAATAAACAAATTTATATAATATTATTTTTAAATAAATTGTTAAAAATTTTTTTAAATTCTTTGCATATATAATTCGTTAATTTACATTGTTAATTGAGATGCTTTAAAAGGATTAATAACAATTCTTAATGATCAGCATGAAAATAAAAATAAAGTTAGTTATATTTTTAATTAATGATAGTAGCAAAGGGAAAATATAATTTATTATTATTACTTTTTTAAATAAATAATTCATATAAATTATATGATAAAAATATTAAAAATTAAAGGTAGAGTATAATAAATAAATGCATTAGAAGAGAAAGAAAATTATGTGTACTTGTTAACGAAGTATATTATTCACTCATATATATATATATTGTATTATGCTAAATAAATATGAACAGCAAGATATATGCGAGCATACTACAATTAGATATCTACAATATAAATATCAGAAATAACCAGACAATTTTTTTTAACACAAAATTGATTTTAAAATAAAAATGTATAAATTTTTTTTAACAACATTTTAGAGAAATAATTTTAAAGAAATAAAAAATTTTAATATAATATGATGTTTTATCATAGATATTATGTTTTCACTTTGTGTTTTATATGACTTCTTCACATTTAATTTTTTGCAATCGCATTAATTTGAAACTGCTTCTTCTAATATTCTGAATTCATTATAAATCATTTAACAAGCAATTAACTCATATTTACAAAAATAAGTCAACCACGTACATAGTTAATATAAATAATAAAATATTAAACCATTAAAGAATAAGATATTAAATTAAAGAGAATTTTCATGAAATTAACTAGTACATTTGAATATTTTTTTTTTTTTACGATAATTTAAATTATTTTTTTTTAATGAATAAAAAAAATTTTAAATATTTATTAAGACAACACATTTGAATTAGTTTTATGATATATCCTAATTTTTATTAATTTAAAAGGAAAAAGGTAACTAGAAAACATAATAAAAAAATTAGGGAATAATTGTTAAATAAAATGAAATTTTATTTATTCATGTTTGTTGATTAATAATTTTTAATTCAATTAATAATAAAAAAAAAAAATGAGACATATATTTCAATCATTTTTTGTAGTGAAATTAATTATATTTCTTTATTACATTTTCTTTTTAATTATAGTATTTTTAGTAATTTTAAGTTAAATGGTGGCGTTAATTTTTCATTATATTTGATATATTAATATACATTAAGCATTTTATTCCTTTTTATTTATTTTTTTTTTTTTCGTACTTTTGCAGTTTATCTTAAGTATGAATTAACATAGCAATAATAAAAGTTAATCACATTCAAATAATTTAATTGTTCTTAAAATAAAAACATAATTTAAGTAATTTGAAGGAGGTTTATGCCTTATGACATAATAATGTGTGCAAAAAATTGTGTTGAAATAAGTATTGACTAAAGGATAAATCTAAAATAGAATATATTAATAGTTAAAAAAGGAAGGTTATAATAACAAAAATAAATCCACGAAATTTTATTTAAATTCTTTACTATATCTTTAAATATCACTGCATTTTTTTATATATATTTAAAATTAAAAATAAGCAACTTTATATGTGGGCACATCTTGTGCACATTGAGATGTGGAAATAATTTAAATGAATATTATTTAAAATAAATTAAACATACAACTTCCATTTATATATTCTTATATTTTTGCTTAATTATATTTATACTAATTTTGTTTTTATAATAAAATCACTTAATTTATTTATTTGAATTTATATATTATAATGTTTCTATATATAAAAAATATATTTCTTTAATTTTTAAAAATTGATTAAATATAAAAGTAATAAAATAAATTATGAATACTAAAATAAAACATACCATTTTAGTAAATTGATGCGAACAATTAACTAAATAAATTAAATAGTGCTCAATTTTCTATTGTCAAATTTATTTATGGAAATATATTTAAAATTAATTAATATAGATTTTATATTTTAGAAATTTTTTCAACTTTAATTATATCACTAAATATGTATTTTATAGTATACTTAAATTATACCAAATTAGGACATTTTTAAATGAATTTTTTTTCGCGCATAGGTAAATATATAATTCCTTATAATTTTCTATTTATATTTATTTTCTTAATTACTTTTTAAAAATAAAAAACATTAATTCATATAAGAAAATTTTTCTTATTATATATTACAATAAAAATAAAGAACACTTATTCTTAAAATACATTTTTCCTTTTAAAGATATAACAATAAAAAATGAAATATTATAATATAGTAACGAGTAATTTTCCTAAAGGAGATTCCATTTCTAACAATACAATCACAAGAAAATACAGAAATAATTTTTTTAAATATTCGAATGATACAATGGAGAAAAAAAATTATTTAAATCTAAAGTTTTATAGATTCACCTTTGTATCGTTCATTATATTATCTTACATTTTTCTTCTAGTAAGACACATAAAAATATATGTATTAATTATTTATTATTATAAAATATATGTAAATTACAACTTCACTAATTTATAAGTAGTCTCTAAATTGCTTAGTTTTAATTTTTTTTATTTGCATAGTGTTTATATAAATCGCACAGGAACATACTTATAGAAATACATTCCAATAAGTACTATTCAAGAATATTGAGTCAACAATCAAGGAATCAAGGTAGAATGGGAAATCAAAATGGAATATATCAAAGTGCACTCATTTTTAAAGGTTTACGTGAAAGTTTTTCCAATGAAAAAAGAATGATTCTTTTAGGTATGATTTTTGGTATGAGGAATGAATTGATGCTTTGTCCTTCATTATCAATTTTTCCTCGTTCTTTAAAGCATGACATATGGGGAAAATGGACTGATTATTCAAATACTATTATTAGTATAATTGAAAAAGATGAAAGAGAGGATTTTAACAAAGCAGAAAGGGATGGATATTCAGTTAATGAGTGTATAAGATTAACAAAATTATACATAGCTAAATGGTCTAAAACACGCTTACAATTGAGTGAATCGTATTTTCTATTTTTAAGATATGCCTTAGCTTTATACAAAAAGACATGGTCCTCAGATCGTAATTCACCAAGAGTTAGAAATGGTGAGAATATATTGTTTAAAGGTACATTAGGAATTCCAAATACAGAAACTTTTATACTTCCTAATGGAAAACTAGTTATGGTTACAGATAATTCTATAAATATTACGGAAAACAAAAAAAACATATTTTATAGCCCAACTGTTCAGGAAGAATTACATAATTTAAGGAAATCGTTACAAGTTAAGCAGGAAATATTAAACTAATAGAATGTATCATTTATAGAAGAAAAATATAAATAACATAAAAATGTGTGAAATTTCTTTGAACATTTTTATTGAAGATATTATCCAGACAAAATAACAAAAAGCGCAATTTTATTGTTTCTCTAGAAATCATGTAAGTTTATTGCATTAATTGAAAGAAAAAATAATAAAAGAAGAAATTATTAGATTCACTAGTAATATGAATAGTAATATTGGTAATGAAAAATTACTGAATTTAAGGAAAAAATAAGTGGAAATACATTGATATAAAATTATACTTCAAATGATATATTATACTTATTTCTACGTGTATATTAATACAAATAAATAGTATAACATAATATCTTTTAAAATTTAATATTTAATAATTAACATTTCTTTTGCTTTGTTAAAAAAATAGTTTATTCTTACTTTTTACATTAAAAACTTTTATGTAACAAATACTGACTTCAAACATTTTATATTTTTATGAAAAGTTCGCTTATATTTTATTTTGTAAAAAATTCAATATTTTCTTAAATATTATATACATAACAGTATTCCAAATTCATAAAGTTATACTTTGAAAAATAATTGTCATAATAAAATATATGGATTCGATGTATCTTATACTGTATTATTGACAATTATAATTATAAACTATTTCTTTTTGAATAATTAATAAGGAGAAAAATATATGTGTTATCACATCACGTATTTTAATAATATATATAGATATAATAAAGTGTAAATTATAATTAATTGGTTTATTAATATCCTTCTCAAAAACTTTGATGGAGTATTGTACAGAAGAATTGATAAAAAGCTTGTAAAAGTACATATAATTTTTGCGTAGTTACGAAAATTAAATAGATTCTACAAATTAATAAACTTTATATATATTTTTTACGCTATTGACCATTTAAAACTTTAATAAAAATCACCTTATTTTTAATAAAAATTTAAATTCTTGTTAAAATCATCTATTATGTGTAAAAAACTTTTAATAATATCTTATAAGAATTATTCAACTCTTTGTTTTCATTTCTTTCGAATTCATTGAAATACATAGAAATTAAAATAAAACTCTATTCGTTTTAGATTACTTATTTCTGTAAAAAAGAAAATTAAAAATAAAAAAAAAATGTTAGTGAAAAACTTACAAAAAGGAAATTTTAAAAAAATAATTTTTTTTTTTTTTTTTTAACTAGGGAATATGCATGGTGATTTATTAATGTCTATTTAAATATTTTTACAGTATTTTGAATGGCCAAATTAATAAAGAGCATAGAAAAATCTCTACTTAATTATTAAAATGAATTTCATAATAGAACTATATCTTTATAATAATACATAAATTAAATTTTAAATTCATTACTTACATCTCATTTTATTCAAATATAAAAAAAAAAAAAAAAATAGATATATTAAAAAAAAATATCATTTCTCAAAAAAAATATATAAATCTGATGTATATATGTGTCTAGCATTATATATATACTATAACTTATACATTCAAAAATAAAATAAATATATATATATGTAATTTTTTTTTTTTTTAGTATACCTAAAATAATGCATATATATATATATATAAAATTGTGTTTTAAAAAAAAAAAAATTATTCTTTTTTTTATGCATTCTATTCCTAGAGACATGTTAAGAATATAAATATTTTAATGCACATATTTTTCTCGTAAATTTTTATATTAACAAATTAAGTTAAAATTTTGAACACTCTCTTATATAATTATAAACAAGGTCAATAATAATATTTATTGACAACGTGGCTAATTTTTATTTTTTACACATCTTTTAACAATTATTCCAAGAAGATTTATAATATAAAAAAAAAAAGAATTGATACCACTTACTTTTTTCATATATAAAAATATTCATTGTGTTAAATAACAACAGTGGTAATTAACTAGTTCAATTAACATTCGATATTAATTAATGTAGGTTAATAGTTTTATTAATATTTTAATTTTATAAATATAAAATAAGGAGAGTCTGCACTCCATTTATTAATTTGTTCGTTCATTACTAGCTAGGTCATTGAAAAGGTAATTAATAATTAAAGTGTTTAACAAACATATTAATAAAAAGTATGTAGAGTTTCATCTTCTAATTTAATGAACTTAAATTTAATTCTAATACTTTAAATCATTAAATTGTATTTATAGTTTACTTAATTGTGAATTTAATAACCATAATGAAGATCCTATATTTTTATTTTAAATTTTAAATTTCATTAATCGTCGATTTTTAATTAAATATGTCTTACCATTTTATGAATAATGATTAGGAATTTTAGTTCATTTTATTAGTTTAACAAAAATAATTATTATAGCATAAACCTAATGTTTATATAAACATTATGACTATTAAAATTTCATTATTATAGTATAAAATTTTCTTTGAAAATATCAAAAACAAAATTAATTATTAGGATTCACGACTTTTTTTTTTTATTTAATAATTGCTTAATTAGTCAAGTATGATGTAATAGAAAATTTAAACCTAAAAAGAAACATATTTCAACGAAACTTAATTTATTTGATATGGTTACTTTAGATAATATTGAATCTGTGAAATGGATAACAAAAGATAATTATATAAAGATGTTTATAGATTATTATCCTAGTTTCATGTTAGGATTTAATTAATAAGGATTCCAAGGAAATGGTATTAATAAAGCTTTTATAGAAGCCTTATATACATAAGATAATAAATGAAGAAAAAGATACATTTTTTGGATAAATGATGAGAAATGCAATATTGATATGTAATAAAACACCTCAGGGGGATATAAAAGAAACAACATATTTTACTATATTCGGAATATACTGTATAAATCCTGGTTTTTCAATATTATCTCCTAAAAACCTTTTAGAAATAAGAATAATTTATTTAAACAATAGATGGAAACAAGTGGAAGAAGATTTAAATAAATTGAAAGAGAAACCATTAATATCAACTAGAGATATTAATGCCGGCAATCTTATTTCATATGAGTTATCATATTATGGAGTCAAATGGAAGATTATTGTAGCAATAATTAATATAAATATTATTGATCTTTACCACATAGATTAATTGAAATTGAGCATGAGATACTAATATTTGTACCTATACACTATAGAGGTAAATAGATTCGAATTTCATTTTCTAAAATTAAACTAAGTAATAAGACTAGATGGATGTATGAAATTCAATTAAAAAATTCGATACAAATTACTTAAAAGAATAAGAAATGACTGCATTCATGTATGAATTAGAACTTAAAAACTATTTTAATATTTATAAAAATTATATTATAACATGATATGAGTTGAAAGATAATGGAATCATTGAAATAAATAAAAAGTAAAAAAAAATGACATAGAATTGTAAACAGAGGTTAGGGAGAACAAAATAAAGGGGTGTCATCTTTTTTTATAAAATGGTGAAATATGATATATAAATAATATTACAGAACTAATTTGAATAATATTTAGATGAAAAAATAAAATAAAAATATTTTATATAGTGCATGCTGAATCATGGAGATAATGTACAAGCATAAATGCGTACACTAAAATAACTATTCAGAATGTAAGTAATTAAAGAAAAAATATATATTAGCATTATATATAAGTTCACTAAAAAAACAAATAAATAAACAATTATTTTTATTGTGTGAGTATTTACATTTAAAAAAAAGAAATACTATGTATATGTATATATTTTTGCATATAGCGCTGAGTTTAAAAAAAAATATTGTCATTATATTTTTTTTTTATTGTCAAAAAAAAAAAAAAAGAAAGCATAAAAAGAAGAAATTAATTTTTTTTTTTTGCCGATAATATATGGATTTCTATGGAGTATATATCCTCTTTAGATTAAAATGTAGTATAAAAGAAATTATAATGTTAGTGCTGTGTAAATTAACTATAAATAAAGATATAATTAATTAATAAATAGTATGTTATATTAAATAATTTAAACATTTTAAATTAAAATTAAATTAAGTGGATTTTACTCCACGTGCCCTTTGTTAAATTGTTTGTTTTATACTAACAAAGTCACTTAACAGGAAATTAATAGGAGAATATACGATATATAATTAACTGTGTATATTAAAAAAGTAAAATAAACATTTATAGGTTTTACGTATTACATAATTTTTTTCAGTTCTTCATATGTAAAATAAATAAAAAGTATGATTTTTTTTCTCTCACACTTCATATTTATTTTAAATGGCAAAATTTTAAATTATATTTTATTATTCATCTTTTTTAAGAATATTAAAAATAAATAAATAATAATATGTAATATATTATTATATTTTTTTTCAGTGAATATTGATTTATTTTTAATATATAACAAGTATTTGTTTACAAATTAGCATTGCTTTTATTCTGCGTGTGATTGCTTACTAGAATAACTATACTTATGCATCATTTAACATACTTATATTTATTTTATCCATTAATTAATATATAATTTTATTCGATTTTATTTTTTCTATTTCATTAATATTTAATGTATTTCAGTTAAATTAATATTAATATGTTTTAATATTCATGATTTATACAGGATATTCAGAAAATAATAACTATACATAAACCATTTTTTAGGAATAACAAATGTGTAATTAAAAAAAAAAACGTATGCATCATTAGATAATTAATTCTAAAAATAAAATTGAAAGAAATAATTTTTAAAAAAGTTATAAGTTGATATTTTTTAAGTTTTCCATTGCATTTTTATGCACAAAATTCCTTAATAAGAAATATACAGTTTTACTCTATTTTTCAATAAATATTTAAAATAAAAATTTTTTAAGTTATTTATTTTTTTCTATTTTTTGTAGAATTATGCAAACAAAAAAAAAATAATAATACATAAAATTTTTATTTGCATTTTTTTTTAAATGCAACCTTAGTTGTCTTTAATATATATTAAATAGTTATTGGTTATTAGATCATTATTTTTTCATACGTCTTCTTAATGTATTGACAATTACAATGCCACTAAAATTACATGCACATTATTACTAAAATGTCTTTATTTTTGTTATATATATTTTTATTTATTTTCCTTTATTCTAACATTTTTAGTTCTATTTTTATTTATTGTATAATTTTGTTTTATACATATTTAAAATATTGTTAGTTTATTTTTGCTTAATATAATAATTTTTTTTTTAATTAATGTATTATTTTGTTCTAGATAAAACAAAATTATATTATTTTAAACTTTGGCATTTTTTTATAAATTTTTATTATTTTCGTTCTTAATATATTCAAGAAATTCGTTTACAACAAAATATATATTTTATTATTTAAAAAATTTGTTAATAAAAATAGAAATAAATAATAAACTGGGAAAATAATTAAAAATAATTTTTTTGTGATTGTTTTTGTAATAAAATTTAATAAAATATTTTAGAGAATTTTGAGAAAAAAATATATTTTTTATTATTTAGTGTTTAAATTATACATTTTTTCTTTGTGCATTTTTTCTTTTAATTAATCAAATTTATTTCATGCTTTTACACATATATATATATTATTAAATTTTAGTTTTGTCATTATTATAAAAAAATTATTACATAATATTTATCTATTTCTTAAAATGAAAAACTTAAAAATATTTTATTTTTTTAATATTTTCTTTTTAACGTCTTTACCAATAATATTATTATTTAATACCAATATATTTGAAGGCTTAGGAGAGGAACGATTACAAAGAAAATATCCAAAATTGTGGAATGTAATTGAAAGGAACCTTAGTCAAGCATCTGCGAGTGGAACTAGTACTCAAAGAGATTCAGATGCCATAAGAAAACGTTTAAACGCCATATGCGATTCTCTTCATATGGGATATATGGATATAACTCATTGGTTAACTAAACCAAATGATCCTTTGTTTAGTTCATATGTTAATGATGGTTTAAAAATTGCCGATACAATTTTTCTTCGAGTAAAATCATTATTATCAAATCCTTCATATAACTTAATAAGACATGAAACAGCCAGAGCACAAGAACGCAATGCATTAGTTACTTCATTGGGGCGATCAAGAAGGTCAATACTATATATGATAAAAATTTTTGAAATGGAAAATGAAATAACCAAAGATTTATTGCACATTATGGTTGGAAAAACTCAAAATGAATTAAAAATTTTAATAGAAAATAACGATAGAACATCTGGTGAAATTAAAAGTGAATTATTAAAGAGAAATCTTCATCTTCCAGATGTTCACCTTGAAAGGATGATTCTTCGAATAAATTGGCGCGCTCATGATCTAGCTTTAGAAGGGGGTATTTTAGATGATCCTATTCCTGAACCATTGGATTGTTACCCCAGTGATTTTAGTTCATAATTGATAATTCTTTCAACCAATTTTATGCTTTTTATGAAGAACATATATAACTATAAAGACATCTTTTTTATTACTATTGTTTTTATTTCTTTATTTCATTAAAACATTTAACAAAGAAAAATGCATAAATTATTTTTGAGGTTTATTATGTGACTATAAGGAATATTCCTTATTTTAAAAAATATAATAAATATTTAAATAAATATAAAATGCATAATTATGATAATATCTGTGGTGGTTAAGATAGCACCTGAAGAACTAGCTAAGAATTTAATTACATAGGAATACATATATATATATATAAATATACATACATTAAAAAAAAATTTATCAATTTTTTTTTACTTGTATGTTACATATAATGTTTATAATGTTTTATATTTCAAAAAAAAATTCTTTTAAAATGTGGATTTTGTTGAATTTGTATTTTAACTTTTTTTCATGGAAAAAGGAAGCTTATATAAAAAATTAATAATTTTTATAAGCAAAAACTATCTAATACATAACAAAAAATTTTCATATCGAATATTTAGGTTTTAATAAAAACATGAGAATTTTTTTTTAAATTGTATAAAGATTTATCATAAATTGGTTAGCATGTTAAGAATAGTAAAAATACTGCATTGACATATTTCTAATTAGTAAATGTAAATGTTATAATGAAAAAAAATATTTATTTTATATTATGAAAAGTGGTAATATAAAGGTTATTTGTTTCTAAAGAAAGTTTTTTTTATAAATTATTTTTCTTATTTAAATTTTTAAAATTTAATTTAAAAAAAAAAAATTTAGTTTTACAATTAATTTAAAATAACAAAAAATTAAATTTAAAGATCGAAGGGAAATAAAAAGGTTTTTTTAACTTATAATCTCTACATATTTCTGAGGATACTATTAATAAGTGTAATAAAAAGTTATAAAAAGGATTGTTTTAGTGATAATCGAAATCTTTTATAATAAATACTTGCGTTTAAATAAGAATAAAGGTAATCTTTTATTAATAAAAATAAATATTTTTCATAAAATAAGTATTATATAACGTAATTATGCAATGTTTCGTTATAATAGTATATTTTTATAATATCCAAAATTAGTAAAGACTACAATATATAATCATTAATTTATTTATTTGATGTATGTTTTGTTTATTACTCATTCATTGACTATGCTAATATTGAACAAACAAATAAAGGGAAGGCATAGAAAACTTTATTTTTATTTAAATTAATGTATTTAGAAAATTATTTACTTTTATTAATTATTATAAAATATTAGTTATATTAGTTAATTTTTTTCAATATATAAATTGTTTCATGTTTATCACATTTTTAGTCTTAAATAAAAAAAAAAGTTTTTGTCTTCATTAAAAAAAAAAGAAAATTAATATTTTTTATTTTAAGGCAACGTCACATGCAAAAAAAAAAGAAAAAAAAAAAAATATATATGTATATATATATATATATATGTACATAATATTTTTTTTTTATTGTACTTTTAATGGAAATACATTTTTTTTTTTTAACATACATTTTGAATAGCTATTTTAGTATACGCATTTATGGTTGTACTTTATCATCACGATTCAACATGAACTATATAAAATATTTTTATTTTATTTATTCATCTAAATATTATATAAATAAGGTCTGTTATATTATTCATAGATCTTATTCCATCATTTTAAGAAAAAAAATGATATCCTTTTATTTTGTTCTCCCTGACTTATTTTACAATTCTAAACTTTTTTTGTTTCTTATTATTTATTTTAATATCTCCATTATGATTCAACTCATATGATGTTATAATGTCTTTTTCAAAAATATTAGAATAGTTTTTAAGTTCTAATTCATGTGTAAATTCAGTCATTTCTTATTCTTTTAAGTAATTTGTATTGAATTTTTTAGTTGAATTTCATACATCCCTCTAGTCTTATTAGTTTAATTTTAGAAAATGAAATTCGAATCTCTTTACCTTTATAGTGTATAGGTACAGATATTAGTATCTCATGCTCGATTTCAATTAGTCTATGTGGTAAAGATCAATAATATTTATATTAATTATTGCTACAATAATCTTCCATTTGACTCCATAATATGATAACTCATATGAAATAAGATTGCCAGAATTAATATCTCTAGTTGATATTAATGGTTTCTCTTTCAATTTATTTAAATCTTCTTCCACTTGTTTCCATCTATTGTTTAAATAAATTATTCTTATTTCTAAAAGGTTTTTAGGAGATAATATTGAAAAACCAGGATTTATACAATATATTCCGAACATAGTAAAATATGTTGTTTCTTCTATATCCCCCTGAGATTTTATAAGTTGAGGGTTTCAGGTTTCAGGTTTCAGGTTTAGGGTTCAGGGTTTAGGGTTCAGGTTTAGGGTTCAGGTTTTAGGGTTCAGGGTTCAGGGTTCAGGGTTTAGGGTTCAGGGTTCAGGGTTCAGGGTTTAGGGTTCCGGGTTCAGGGTGATATATCTTAAAAAACTAATTTTTTTTTTATTTTTTTTCGTAAATAAAGAATGCATATTTTTAGAAGTAGTTTCAAATAAATTTTTTATATAAACATAGGATTTATATATTTCATATTTAATAAAATAAAATGTGAATTGTAGTATACTATAAAACTAAATAAAAAAATAAAGAATAAAAAAATGATTACAATTTTAAATTGCTTTAACTTCACACCTTGAATCTTCTATGCATTTTATTTCTCATTTTCTATATGTAATTGTTTTTGCTTTTATTTTATATATTTACATATTTATATTTTTATATAAAATAATAGTTTTAATAGTATTATTTTTATTTTAATTTACATTTACATAACTATTCTTCTATTTTACTTACATACTATTAATATTTATCTTATTTTCATGTTTTTTATTTTTATTTTTTGTAATTATATGCTTGTATGTATATATTTTTCGTTTGAATTATTATTGCATAAGGATAAAAAATATAATATAATATAATATATAATATGTGTAAATATTACTTTTAATTAAACATTTATAATAAAAAAAAAAAAAAAAAAAAAAAAAAATGTAAAAGAAAAAAATTAATACGACAACTTTGTATTTATTTTTTTTAAATACACTTTTATATATCAAACTTATTATTTTCTACTTCTATAAATAAATAAATTTTTCAATTTATTTCATTTTCTATTGTATATTTAATTTAATTTTTTTAATTTTACATTTTTTTTTAAGTTTTATTTTTTAAAGATAAATTATTACTTTATATATTAATTTTTTTTTTTTTTTTCTTTGTATATTTTTATAAGCTTTATTTCTAGTCTTTTAAAATAATATTATTATAAATGTGGTTTTCATTATTACAATAAAATGCTTACTTTTTATTTATTTATTTATTTATTTTTCTTTCTATCTTAAAACATTTAAATAAGAATTAAGGTTTTAATTAAAAAAAAAATATATATATATAATTATACATATATATATATGAATTTCAAAAAAAAAAAAAAAAAAAAAAAATAATCATTTATATATACGTATTATCATAGTTATTTCTATAAAAATAAATAATATATATTATATTCATATTATAATAATGTATATGAAATAATAGTA
>NW_021628250.1:5302-25187 GCF_900005855.1 Plasmodium gallinaceum | reverse complement strand
AAGAAATGGAACATAGGGAAAAGGGAGTTCTAAGACATAAGGAAGAGTGGGAAAGAAAGCTAAAAGGAAACGAAGTGTGTGATAAGAGTGTCCTAAAAGTATTAAAAGGGCGGGAAAAGCGAATTACAGAAGAAGGCGAAAAATGGAAAAATAGAATGCTAATAGAAAAAATGGAGTTGGAAAAGAAAATACTAAAAAATAAGGAAGAGGGGGAAGAGAGAATGCTAAAAGTAATTGAAAAGTTTGAAAAGGAAATGCAAAAAGAAAAGGAAAGTGGGAAAAGTAAATGATAAAAGGAAGAGTTGGAAAAGAGCATAATGGAAAAAAATGAAAAGTGGAAAAGAGAAGAAAATATGAAACTTAATGAAGAAGAAAGTAAGTTGAATTCAAAGTGGAAAAAAGAACTGAAGCTTGTTAAATTAATTTTTATATATTTTAACATTTTTATTTTATTTAGCTTTTTATTCTCTACTTGTTTTATTTAATATTAAATAAATATTGTAGATAGCATCATTTAATATTTATATATTTCTGCTTCTATTAAAGATGTGGAATAACATAACCCAAAATGAAATATTCCTTAGTTTTCTTTCTAAAATTTGTCATGTATTTTAAATGTATGTATTTTATGTATTATAAATTAATCTTATGTATAGATAAAATGAAAGATTTACTTGTAGATAATTTTGAAAATATTGCTTTTTGTTAACCTAATTCAAAGATGTCTCTATTATAATTTAAATGAAACTTTATTTCATTCTTGTCAATTTTATATGAGAAAGATAATTTATTATCCATTTGCATATTCTATAATTTACGTATCTGTTAAATATATAAAAAATATAATATTTTATTATATAAATACCATAAAATCTATTCAATTAACCAAAAAAAAAAAAAAGAAAGAAAGAAAATAATATAGTTTTTCAAAAAAGAGGATATATAATATATATATATTACTTGCATTTCAACTTTATATTTTAAAAGAATCATTAAAATAAGATACAAAAAAATTATAAACATAAAATGTTATATAATATTTTTCTTATTGTAATTTTTATGTTTATATTCCATTTATATTTATAAAAATGATTTCATTTATTTTTAATAATATCATTTAATAGATTAATTTTTATTTTTCATCAATATATGGTGTAGATTTGTTAATACTTTTATGCCAATGTATCATTCTTAATAGTAAAATTGTAATAATTGAGTAAATGAAATATGTATAAAATTACCATTAATTATATCTTTAAATAATTTAAATAATTATAACATATGTAACTATATATGTTGTAATATCTTATTTACAACTTATAATCCAATGTTCAATTTCTTTTTTATGTTATCTTAATTTTTTGAAGTTGAATTTTTAATTTTATCATATTTAACTTTTTCTTTTAATTTTAATAAATTTTCCCAATTTAAATAAGTAATAATTTCATACAAAATAGAATAATTCCTTAATTATAATAACAACCTTAAGTAACATCTACCATTTATCTAAATTTCTTTCTTTCATAAATTAAATAAACTTAAGAAATAAAATGCATAAGGTGGTTAATGAAATGAATTATCAACATATCAGATAAATGTTGTGACGTGAATATGCAAAAAAGTGAAATTTGGGAACATATAAAATTTTTTTTTTTAGAAGCAAATCTAGCTAAAAATATAAAAAAAATGTATATACAAAGATGTGAATTAAAGGGAGTTATATTTTTTACAGAGAACTTCATTTACAACATGTACATATTTATATCTTCTTAATAGCTTGTATATACAATGAAAAAATTAAAAATAAGGAAAAATTAATTTTTTTTATTAAGGATGATTAATTTATTAATTGTCCTTTCAAATAAATTAATAGTATATTGAATAATCAAATTAATAAAAAACATGTAGAATAATAACTACTATTTTTATTCGTTATAAAATAACCTTATATAATTGATATATTCATTTCCTATCCATTGACATTTCTAGAGCAATGAACAGATATTAATAAAGAGCTTTTATAGTTTCCTCTACTAACTTAGTGAATTTAAACATAATTTTTCAATTCTATGAACTACTAAACTCTTTTATATATAGTCTACTTCATTGATCATTCCATGTTTTTAAAAAATATTTATTAACATTAATAAAAATCTTTGCTTTTATTAAAAATTTAATTCCTAATTGAACATTAACTTTTAATTCATATACATGATTTATAATGTTATGAATAATGTTCAGGAACTCAAATCCGCTGCTTTCAAGTTAGAAAATATAGGCAATTAATGAGACACATTAAATTATATAAATATTACAAACATAAAAATTTTATTATTATATATTGGTGGTTTATTAACTGGGTGTTCGTTACTTTGATAAAGCAATGAACAAACAAATTAATAAAGAGCACGTAGAGCTGACTCTACCGTTTTGATATATTTGTATATATTTTAAAATGCTTTGAACGAGTGATTCTTAATTATGTGATCCACTTCGTTTAGCATTCTTTAATTTCAATAGGCATTTATTTAGTTTAATAAAAATCTTTATTTTTATTTAAAATTTATATCCTTATTGAATATTGATCATTAATTAAATGTATATTACTTGTTTCTTTGTTAGGAGTTATGTTCAGCAATTAATATATATTGCTGTTGAATTAACAAACATAAACAATTAGTAACAATACATATTAATTATATAAATAATAATTACGTGAAAATTTTATTGTTATATGTGTAAAATTTTCTCTTACAAAATTCATAAAAATCATACTTTGTTTTCCAAAAAAAAAAAAAAACTGTTTTTTTTTTTATTTTTATTTATTGGTAACAAATATTTTTTTAATTGATTTTTTTTTTATCAATTTTTTTTTTTCTAACCGTCTTTATTTTTTGTTTTTATAAAAATACAAACAAAAAAATTGATTATTTGTTTTTTTTTTTTTTTTGTGTGTGCATTATGAACTATGTATTCTTCATATAAATAGTTTTTTTATTTTCCAAAAAGGATAATAAAGCCCTTTATTAACCATTTACAGAATGATAGAATTCATTTTAGAGCAATGTAGTCACATGCAGGATAATTAAAAAGTATATAAAGAGATATATATATGAGAACACTTATAATAACTTTTGCATGTAGAGAAATAAAATACAAGATAATTTGTGCTTAAAAGAATATTTTCTCAAATATAGAAGAACTATGTATAAAATAAATGGTATTTTTAGCATATTCATAAAAAAACATTACGTATGCGTTTTTATTTTTAAAAAAAAAAAGAACTTTTTTTTTATTTTTTTTGGGGAGATAAATAAATATGATAATTTTTATAGTTCTATATGAAAAATTACAAAGACGTCTTAAAAAGCATAAATTTTATAACAAATATATTAAGATTATTATGAATTGATGCATGCATAATATGTATATAAATATATATATAAGCTAATTTAATAATAAAAAGAATAGGTAGAAATCATTATACATACTCTCAATTGACTATTTAAAGCACTATGAAAGTATTTAAAAAGAGTATTAATAGAAAATAATAAAATTAAACATAAAATTAAAAAACAAATAAAAAATAAAAATATATTTCATTTATTTATTTTCTTTTGTGTGCATTTATTATTATAAAAAAAAAAAAAAATTTTATTTTTTTTTGGATTTTACTACTCAGACAACCTATGAAATTTTAATAAAAAATAAATGGCAATAATTTTATTTTTTATTTTTTTTTTAATAGAAAAAAAAAAATTTCATCTTAAAAATAATAATAATAATTTTTTTTTTTTTTTGGTGATGCGATGGGTATTGCTCTTTTTTTCATGAAAGATTAAATAACATAACGTTAGATATTATATTTGTATTGTATATATTGGCTAAAACAATTAATAAGAGAGTTAAAATTTAATTTAGTTAATAAAAATAAATGATTTATGCAATGATTTATTTTATTCTAAATAAAATAATTATAGTTATATTTATATATATTTAATTTATTTGTTCAACATTAGAAAAATTATTATACAATAAATTAATAAATCAATATTCTGACGAGATCATTGAATGGGTGAATTAAGCAATCAATAACTAAGCATCAAGCAATGTTTAAGTTTATTTCTTAACAACCATTCAAAAAGTTTAATAATTCTGTTTATTACTTCTAAATTTTTTTCTATTGTTTTACTTAATTTTCGAGTTTCTTTCCATTAAATTTTCTTTTCTATACTCTATTTATAAATATTGCTTTTTTATTCATTATCACCATTTTTTTATTAATAAATTAGTGTTGTAAAATTTCCTTATTATTTTTTTCTATCCACCTCCTATGAATATCTTCACAGTGTTTTTTCCATATAATTTTTTGCATTTCTAACATGGGATTTCTAATTTTGTCCTCATTCTTTTTTGCTATCATATCTTCATATACTTCTCTTATGTATTCCTTTTCTTTTCTTTTCATTTCCAGCATTAACTCTATAAACCATTTTTTCTTTTTCCATTTTTCTATTTCTACTTTTTCAATATCTAATATAGCATTCCTACTTCTTTTTTTTTTTATTTCCAATATGATAACATTATTTTGTATAAAATTTTCTTTTATAAAATTCATCATAAAAACTATTTCGTTTCCTAAAAAAAAAATTCTTTTCTTTTTCTTTTTTTTTTTTATTTATTTATTAGTAACAAATATTTTAAAAAATTGATTTTTTAATCAATTTTTTTCCTGACGATCTTTGCATTTTTTTTTATCAAATTTTTTTCCTTACAATCTTTGTACCTTTTTTTTAAAAAAAAAATTACAAACAAAAAAGAAATCATCAATATTTTTTTTTTGTGTGTGTGCATGACCAACTTCGTATTCTTCATTTAACTAATCCTTTTATTTTCCAAAAAGGTTAATAAAGCCTTTTATTAACCTTATATATACTAAAAGTTGATTATGCATGAAAAAATCTAATGGCTTTCTAACTATAGATCCTTAGATAGTTCTAAAAGGACATATTTCAGTTATTGTCAAAAATAGAATGACAGAAAATGTATCTCATAATGAAACATTTAGGGAATTTACAAATAGTTTAAGAAATATGGTATCTATGATGGTAATTAAAATAGGTCAAAGGAAATAGATACATATAAAATAGATAATGAGAATAGGAAGTTGATGTTATTGGGAATAAGGTATTAAGTAAATGTTATTAATGTGTATAGAAGGATCATAATAAGAATATTTGTATACAAAGCAAGAAACGATGTATTAATTATAATGTTATCGCTATTTGGAATCAGAATGTAAAAGTAAAATAATTGGGGATAAAGAAAATGAAATTAAGGGCATAGCAATGGATAGAAGGTATGATATTATTTTTAAGTTGAAAATTAAACTAATTTGAAATAGATTGAATTAATGAGAAATATTTGAATAGTGGTTAACAAAAGGCTTTATTAACCTTTTTGGAAAATAAAACGACTAATTATATGAAGAATACATAGTTGGTCATTCACACAAAAAAAAAAAAGATTTTTTTTTTAATGAAGCGAAATTAAATTAATTTTGTAAGAGAAAATTTTATATATATAATAATAAAATTTTCACGTAATTAAAATTTAAAAAAAAAAAAAAAAAAAAAAAAAAGGGGGGGAAAAGAAAAAAAACATATTAATTTATATATCAAAATATTCAATTATCATATCTTTAGTACCTTAAATTTTGTCTTTTTTTTTAATTCGTATTTTAATACCTTTTTTTATTATATTAAAAATAATATATAAATACTAATTCTAGAAATTATAATTAAATTGTATTAATAATTTTTTAATTAATAGTCATTTTTCAAGTAGTTCTTATTTAGAATTGTTCTATTACCAAATTTAATTTTACAAATATAAATTTACTAATATTTCTTGTTTAATTTTAATATATATGTATATATATTAAAACTATTTTATTATTTGACACATTTTAAAAATTTTTATTATTTTCTTTTTATAATTATTAAAAGAAGTAAAAAAAGAAAATATTTAAGCCATATAAATTATTTTAAATGTAAAAAAAAAAAAAAAAAGTTTACTTTTTTTTAAAATATTCTTTTTTTTTTTTTGCCATATTTAAAATTTTTTTTTTTTTTTTTTTTTTTTTTTTTATGTATGATATTGTCAAATGAATATTTTTGTGAATTATATATAATTATTTGATAAACAAAAATATACTGATCTATTATTTTAATAAAGAACCCTGAACCCTGAACCCTGAACCCTGAACCCTGGAACCCTAATACCCTGAACCCTGAACCCTGAACCCTGAACCCTAAACCCTGNGCTAAATCTTTTTCTATTAGTTTTGGATATTTTTCTTTATCTTCTTCTATAAATTCTTCTAAACAGATTTCTAAAAATTTTCCTCTATTCAATAACCACTCCTCTTTTCTATATTCCTCCAATATTACCATATATATTTCTATTAAAGTCTTACATTTTAATTTTTTTTTGTTTATTTTAGAATTACTCTTTTCATATGATTCCTCTAAACTATTCCTTTCATATTTTCTCATTTTTTCTTCTCCCTTTTTGTTATACTCTGTTAGTGGTTCACAACTTTCTATGGTTTTTACATTTTCTTTTTTTTTTTCTATACTATTGTTATCAATTCTACTTTTATATTCTTTCTCTTCATTTTCATGTACTTTAACTAACTTTGTAAACCATTCTTCATTGTTGTCATTTTCTTTCCACTTTCTACAAATATTTTCACAGTGTTTTTTCAATATATTGCTTTGTCTTTCTAAGATAATATCCATTACTCTTCCTTGATCCCTTTTTGCTAAAATTTCTTCATTTATCTCCATCATATATTTTTCTTCATTATTTTTCCATTCTAACATTAACTCAATAAACCATTTTTCTTTTTTCCATTTTTCTATTTCATCTTTTTCTTTTTCTGATATAACATTCCAACTTCTTTCTTTTCCTATTTTTTCTAATTTATTTGTTTCTTCGTCCAAATTTTTAAACTTTCTTATCTCTTTTATGTTTGTTTTATAAAATTCTTCTTCTTTTTGCAACTCTTCTTTTATACATTCCTCTAATACCATCATATAAATATCTAACAAAATTCTCCTTTCCAAATTTTTCTTCATTTCATTTTTATCTATTCCATTATTTCTTTCTTTCTCTATTTTTTCTTCCTTTAAAATTTCTTCAATTTCTTCTTTTTCATATTCTTCGAGCAATTGTACAAACCATTTCTGATTTTTGTATTCGTATGAATGCTTTATTTGCCATTCTATCCATTCCTTCCATATTTTTTTTTTTTTACTTAGAATAAAATTGTTTAATCCCAATTCTGACATTTTTTTAATTTCATGTCCTTCTAAATATTGTAAGTGTTTTTCTTGTTCTTCTTCCCATTCTTTCTTCAAATTAATAAACCACTCTTCATTTTTATATTTCTCTAATATACTACTATTTTTATCTATTGTATCGGTATTATTTTCTTCTTTTATTTTCATTACAAAATTATTTCCCATTTCTTTTAAATTAGAATTTTCTCTATCTTTTTCGATCTCTTCTGAGCAAATTTTAAAAAATTCGGTTTTATTCAATTTCCATTCCTCTTTTTTATACTCAAGTAATGCTATCATATGTATGTTTATCCATGTATTCCAAGTACATACTTCATCATTAAGTGATCTTTTTTCTAAATTTTTCATTTCATTTTCACATGTAGATTTTTCTTTTTGCAAGTTTATTTCATTTGCTTTTTCCTCATTTAATGTGCCATTCCTAATATGCCATACAATATGAACAGGGTCTTTTTCTAATATATTTTTATTTAATTCATCTTTAATTTCATTTCTAGATTTATTTACATTAAATTCAATTTCTTCAATTTCATTTCGAGGATCATCTTGATATAATTTTTCTCCCAATATCGATTCATTTTCGTGCTTCTTTGATATTTCTACAACTTCAGGAATGCATTTATTTTCATTTTCCATATACATTCCTTCATGTACTTTGGATTTCTTCATTTCTTCATACCTCAAATCTATTTCATTTTCAATATAGGTTCCATCATGTGTTTTGGATTTTTTGATTTGTTCAAATTTCAAATCTTTGTCATTTTCCATGTACGTTTCTTCGTGAGCATTAGATTTCTGGATTTGTTCATACATCAAATCTATTTCATTTTCCATATAGGTTCCTTTATGTGCTTTGGATTTCTTCATTTTTTCATGCTTCAAGTCTTTTCCATTTTCCATATACATTCCTTTATGTGCTTTGGATTTCTTCACATGTTTATACTTCAAATCTTTTTCATTTTCCACAATCATATCACATAGTGGTATTTCTTTTTCATGGTATAAGAACGAATAATTTTCATTATTTATTGGTTCATTCTTTATATTGTTTGTATCCATTAACAACGGTTCCCTAGTTATTTTCTTAATCTTTTTTCTTGCTTTTTTTTTTTTTGACTTCCTATTACGAATCCAAGATCCAATAGGAGTACACTATAATTCAAATTAAAAAATAAAAAATTATAAAAATTCTTCATTAATGTAATTATGATTTTAAATATATAAGTTTCATCATATTTAAATGTTAATTTTATCTTACTTTACAAATAAGAACCAAAAGAAAAATAATTCCCAAAATAAATATACCTACTGAAACCATTGGTATTAATAAATTACCTTTAGGTGTAAGAGTAGGCGTAACTTCGGTAGGGTCACTTGATGTTGTTGGCGTCAAAGTATCTGGAGCAATCGCACTTGGACATGGTGAAGTGTTTCCAGTACAGTTTATTCCATTTACATGTTGTTGAACCTGTTTAAGAGGGGCATGTATAATTTGTTGGTTCTGCAGTTGGATACTATCTGTCTGATTTGAAGATAAATTGTTATTTGTTGTATGAAAAAAAGCAGTTGGAGTTGTGAGAATAGGTGTTTTATCTAGAGAATTCGAAAGTGCAGTTGGAGCTATAGTATCAGGCATAAGAGTTGTAGTGTTAATTGCAAGAGATGTAATGTCTGTTTCAGGAGATGCAACTCTGTTTGTAAATGGTTCAATGGTAATAGTAGAATTTTCAATGGTATTTGTCAAAAAAGGTGAAGAACTATCTGTTAAAGGTGAGGTTGTAGTTTTATGAGTAACATCATTAGTAGGATGAATAGGCATATCATTTGTACGTGATGTAGAATTATTTGTAGATGGCAAAGTGGTGATTTCAGGAGTAGATAAAGGTAGTGGAGGTGTAGAATCATCTGTAGGCGTCGTAGTCATAGTTGTAAGAGAAGGTGCAATATCAGGAGGAGAAATAGGATCAATTGAAGGAGATGCAGTATCATTTGTAACATATGTATTGCCATTTGTAGATATATTTTTATTTACAAAAGTTACAGTTTCAGAAGGTAAAGAAGTTTCAGGAGATTTAGTTGGTGTTGTAGAAGGTGTAATATTATATGTAAATGTCTTCATAGTAGCAATAGAATATTCATTGGTCGATGTAGCAGATATTTCTCCATGTAAAGGTGTAACTGTAGGTGTGACACTACTTGTAAGAGATACAGTGTGATTATTAGAAGGTATAGCTATATTTGTAGGAGACATATCCTCAGGGGAAGATAAAGATGCAGTTGTAGGAGGCGTAGTGATAGTAGTAGAAGGTGTAATATTATTTGTAAATGACTTCATAGTAGTAATAGAATATTCATTGGTCGCTGTAGCAGATATATCTCTAGGTAAAGGTGTAACTGAAGGTGTGCCACTACTTGTAGTAGAATTTGAAGGTAATGTTTCAGTTGCAGGAGATGTTACAACCTCAGGGGAATGTGATGATGAGGTTGTGTCAGATATAGTATTAGTATTAGTATTAGAATGTATTGTAACTTTTGGAGTTAAAGAATTGGATTGTGTTGAGTTTTCTGGAGAAATTGTAAATGCAGTTTCTGGGTTAATTTTATCTGTAGTAACTGATGTCTCTGATGTGTCGTTTCTTAATGTATTTTCAAAGGGACTGTTACCATATACGTTATTAACACTAGTCGTATTGTTACCCAATGAATCTGTAGCAGTATCATTTGTAACAGATGAATTGCCATTTGTAGATATAATTTTATTTACAGAAATTACAGTTTCAGAAGGTAAAGAAGTTGCAGGAGATGTTACAATATCAGGGGAATGTGATGATGAGGTTGTGTCAGATATAGTATTATTATTAGAGTGTATTGTATCTTTTGGAGATAAAGAATTGAATTGTGTTGACTCTTCTGGAGAAATTGGGGTTGCAGTTTCTGGGGCAATTTGATCTGCAGCAACTGGTGGTACTGAGGTGTCGTTTGTTAATGTATTTTCAAAGGGACTGTTACCATTTACGTCATTAACACTAGTCGTATTGTTACCCAATGAATCTGTAGCAGTATCATTATGTAATACAACAGGAGTTACAGCTGTAGGTTGTAAGTTATCTGGTGATGTATTTGTATTATTTGAAGTTTCATTAGATTTATTTTGAGTGCTACTTGAAGAAAGCCAATCTAAATTATATGGGTCAGTTGTATTTTGTCTCTCTTTAATTTGATGAATTAATGTTGTCATATTACATTGAATACCAGTGTCTTCTAACTCAGTATTTTGCAATGTATTACTATGAACATTCCATATTCTAATAGAATCATTTATATATAATTGATCATCATATAATTCATTTTCCGCCATATTAACGAATTGTTTTCCTCTCTTATATATATACATGCTCCATTTCCCGCAATTACGTTCAGATCTATGATTCTCGTAAACCCTGAAATGGTAATGAGACATATCATTAGTAATATTGAGAAAACTTAACCGTCTGTCTTCAATAATTTGAGTTTTATTAGTACTATAACTATCATCATTGAGTTGTGCGTATGTTAATGATGTGGGTACTGGTAGATCATTATATTCATAAGGTCTAGTGCATTTATCATTTTTATTCAAAATAGCACAATAATCAAACGTTGCTGTACTACACGTTGATTTCATTTTTTCATCTATACTTGTTTGAAAAGATTTTTGTTTCTCTTTCCATTTTTCAACAAGACATGAGATATTATATTTTTCTTTTTCACTTAATAGCAAATTAACATAGTCCATTCCTCTCCAATTTATGTATGAGGATGCCTTTTTACATTTTTCTGTGTCATTCGTAATATTATTGTCTTCAAGATAAAATCGAAGTTCATTACCAGTATCATCCATAAATGATTCAATTTCTGTTTTGAGCTTACTTGTTTCACTAGGGGAGTTATCTTCATTTTCTTTTGTTTTACCATTTTGTTCATCTAATATACAGGATGTTTCTTCTGCTTGTGATAAAAATCTTGCCTTCTTTAGGATGGATTTTTTTCTCATGATTGTAATATCATCATAAAAGGCTTTCTCAAAATATTTTGCAGTAGTATACAAAAATTGATTTATTAAAGAAAAGAAATTTTTATGTGAATTATAGATAAATTTATAAATTTCAAGATAATCAAAAAGTAATGTGTATGTATGTATTTTATACTTTAAATTTATGAAATGTTAAAAAAATATTCGTTAATTCAATTAAGGAAGAAAAATAATTTAATTTGAAAAAAAAATTGAATATAGATATTTTTGTTATTTTTTAGCATCATTATACACTTGATTTACATTAGGAAATTATTATAATTTCTACATAGAAATGACAATACTTGTACTTATGTGATAACTATATTATAAATTTTTTTATATTTGAAATTGGCATTTTATATAGTATAAGATATTAATTTAGAGTAAAAGGAAATTTTTTGTTTGCTTTTTTAGTTGAATATTAAATTTTTAATTTCATGTATCAATAATGTCATTAGTTTTCAAATAGCAAGAAAAAATATAATTAATAAAAGAAAAGTTTAATTTATAAAATTAAAATTAAAAAAAAAAATAAATAAAATAATTGATATGGTAAAACGTCATTATATGTTATGAAATTATAATTAAAAAAAAAAAATTAGTATAAAAAAAAGAAATTATTTTAAGTGTTTTTTCTGTGTTTTCTTAAATTTTTTATATAATCATATGATTACGAATGTAAGTTTGAAATAATGATATGATTATTAAATTTTTGTATTTTGAATAAATAATTTTATTATTATATAATATTTTTAAAGATTTTTTTTGAATAGTAAATTTATATAATTAAAGAAGTAAAATATAGTTTATATATAAATAATATAATGTACTTAATAACTTATAATTCTTATTATAAAGTATCTAAATAATATTTTTATAAAATATAAAATATGTAAAAAAAAAAAAACATATATATATATACACGTAAATTCTATAAGTAGTAGTTATAATATAATATTTTAATTTTTCATATATATTTTCATAAAAAAAATATTTTACGTTTAATAGAAAAATGACTTACAATTATAAAAATCTATATTGTTTGTTGTTAAATTATTAAACTTTAAACGAAGATTAAAGTTATTCCAATTTTTTTTTACTTTAATATTTAAATTTTTGGTGACAAATTAGTGCATTACAATTTAGTTATATTTTTGAAGAAATATATATATATAAAAAAAAAAAAGCTAAAATTGAACTTAATAAGTAATGCACTTATTTTTTCATTATAACTATATTAATCTTTTTGTTTTTTTATTAAGCGATTTTTATTTCGTAATATATGTATATGTACTTGACATTCTTTGAGATATTATTTCATTATTTTAGAATTTTTTACTATGAATACAAGAAAATTTAAATTCTTTTTTGATTATTTTTTTTAAAATNAATATAAATTACAATGAATGATTTACTGAGAAAGTCTGTGATCAAAGTAAATGTGTTTTATTTTTTTTTAGCATTTTACATGATTTTTATGGGAGTTGATTATTTTTTTCGCAGAATATTATAGGTGAAACCTATTTTTTTATGAATGTTTATGATTATATTTATAGTTTTTCATTATTAAAAATTTAATAATTATTTACCACTTTTTATAATTCTTTTTATTTTTATTTATTTATATTATTATTTTGACATTATGATTAAAAATGAATAAGTATATTAAAAAAAAAAAGAGAAGATAACAGATAAATTAATTATTTGAATATTATGGCATGGTATAAATTTTATAAAAATTTTATTGTTGAATTTTAGAAAATTTATTTGGGATATGCAAGTTGTGAGGAAAAGGATGAAGGTTATGTTTATTGAGTAAAAATTTATTAAGTTTTTAGTTATTAGAAGTTTGTTGGTTTAAATTTTTTGTAACTTTATTTGTTGACTATGGATTAATTAAATTCTGGTTATCGTTATATATTTAGTACTTATTTTTAAGATTATTTATTTTAAGGAAAACAATTTTATTTTTATTTATTATACATTTGTGCATGTTTTATTTACTGGATGTTCGGTAACTTTATTAGAGTACTGAACAAACGAATTAATAAAGAGCATATAGAGTTGCCTCTACGGTTTACTAGTTATTTATTATGAGTTACATTCAGTAATTAATATATATTGCTGTTGAATTAACAAGCATAAACCATTATTTACAAATATCAAAAATTATACAAATATTAATTACATGAAAATTTCATTGTTATATGTATAAAACTTTCTCTTACAAAATTCATTAAAATCATAATTCATTCCAAAAAAAAAAATGTTTTTTTTTCTTTTTTTTTTTTATATTTATTTATTGGTAACAAATATTTTTCTAATTGACTTTTAATCAATTTCTTTTCCTGACGATCTTTGTATTTTTTTTTTTTTATGAAAATTTTTCCTGACAGTCTTTGTACTTTTTTTTTAAAAAAAAGTACAAACAAAAAAAAAAATCATCAATTTTTTTTTTGTGTGTATATGTATGACGAACTTCGTATTCTTCATTTAACTAATCTTTTTATTTTCCAAAAAGGTTAATAAGGACTCTTATTAACCATAATCCACCACCATGGGAAGGTAATTGTTATTACTTAAAATTTGTTATATTTGGCTTGTCTTATTACATCAAGTCCTTTTTGTACTAAATTTTCAATTTGCTTGTCCTGATTATCGTTGATATCATACGTTATAATGCTACTAGTTTATGAATATGTAGGTAATCCTTAGACTTTAAATCATGCGTCAGATTTGATTTCCGTTTATTCTTATTTGTAACTTGTATTAAATTGTGCAGTTTCCTTTCATATATCTCCCTGGTTTTGTTACTCAACAATTTTATTTTTGACATTGGAATTTGTACTTCTTTACCTCTATAATATATAGGTAATGCTTTCAGAATTCTGCTTTCAATTTTAGTTACTCTGTGAGGAAATGACCAATATGGTTTATATTGTATATTTCTACTATAGTGTTTCATTTGATTCTTTTCGTATTCCGATAATTCGTATGAGATAATGTCTTCAATCTTAATATTTTTACTTTCAATTATAGGTTTTCTTTTGATTTCATTAACATCTTCATGTATTTTTTTCCATCAATCGTTTAAGTATATAATTCTCATTTCAGAAGTTGTTTCCGGTACTAATTTTGCAAATTCTGGACAGATACAATTCATTCAAAACATAGCAAAATAACGTTTTTCTCCTAGGGCTCCATGAGGTGTATTGTTATATATTAGTGTTGCATTTTGTGCTATTTCTTCAAAAGGTATATCTTTTTCTTCATTTAAAGTCTTAATGATATAATCTAAGCTTTTATGAGAGCTTTCATTTATACAGTTTCCCTGTGGATAATATGTGCTGGTATGATACAATTTAACCTGTATTTCTTTTGTAACATAGTCATGAAATTCTTGACTAGTATAAATTGAATCGCGATCTGTTAAAATGCTTATAGGGCATCCAAATATGGGTACCCATGTTTTTTTTATAATGTTAATTGCGTCCATAGCATTAGGTGTTTTATTAGTTATATCATTTTCCATAAAACGTGAATGATGATTTATTGCTACTTGTATATAGTATTCTGTACCTTTCCATGTTTTAGGTTCTATAATATCTAATGAAACCATATCAAACACATTCGATTTTGATAAAGCTTGGTTATTATTAGGTTTAAATTTCCGATTAGCATTACTTGACTAACTAAACAATTTGTAACGTATTCTTCAATATCTTTACTAATATTGGACCACCAAAAATGTTTTTGTATTTTCTTTAGTGTTTTATTTACTCCACATTGTCTTGCGAATTTACTACTATGAAACTAATACATTATATGATTTCTTTATTTTTCTAATATATATAATCCTCTGTTCTATAGTGAACTGGGAAATCATCCTTTCATACTGCGTCTCTCGGTATGTTATCTTTGTCTTTTCTTACTTCATTTGCTATATCCTCGCATGAAGGTATAACATATAAATCTTCATATACTTCTTGAGGTTTACTACAATATAAGGTCATGTAATTAGGAAGATCTGTTTCATCTTCTATTTATATAGCGATCCAATCAGCTAAGCTATTTTGAACTCCTTCAATATGTTCAAATTCTGAGTTAAATTCAGATGGTCTTAACTTCCATCGATATAATTTTCCAGTATTAATTGAACCCATTCTAATAATACCTTTACAATATGTTTTAATTAAGGTCTTAGATCCTTTAATATAATAATAGAATGTTTTGCATGCTACTACTATAGCAAATAATTCTTTTTCAACCTACTCCATCTTTGTTGTACTTCATTTAAACTCTTCGATGTGTAATGAATGAATTTAGTTTAACCTGTGTTCTTATCAATTTTAGTCAATATAGCTCCTATAGAATAATCTGATGCGTTAGTATAAATAGTATATGGTTTTCCTAATTCTGGAAATGAAAGATAAGTAATTTCGGTGATTTTTTTATTGATTTGCTCAAAAGCCTTTGAATGCTCTTCTTTTCATTCAAATTTCTGTTTCTTAGTTAGCAATGGAACTAGTTTAGAAGTCCACTCTGAAAAAATCTTAATATAATTCCTGTAATAATTAGCAGCTCCTAAGAATGATCTCAATTGCTTTTTAGATTTATATCGCTCTGTATCAATAATTGTTTTCACCTTATCTAATGAAGGTCTTATACCATTTCGATCTATCTCTTGACCAAGATATGTTACAGATGTCTTAAAAAGTTCACACTTTTCTGTATTTATTCCTAAATTATTATTACAGAGTAATACAAATACTCTTTTTAATACTTCTATGTGTTCAAATAGTGTTTTTATAAGAATGATGATGTCATCAATATACACAAATATATAATTCACTTGAATTAATTTCATAAAAATATCTTCCATTTTCGTTGAAATTGTGTAGGACTTTTTTTTAGTCCAAATGGCAATATATTAAATACAAATGTTCCTCTATTCGAACTATAAATCTATTATATGGTTTACTATTTTCCTCCAATGCGATATTCCTAAATCCATTTTTGAGGGCTATTTGCGAAAAACATTTTGTTCCATAAAACATTTGAAATATGTGTTTCATATGTACGATGACATATAAAGCATCTAGTATAAATTTATTTAAATACCGATAGTCTAACGTTACATTCCATTGGCCTGTTTTCTTCTGAACGATTATTATTGGTGAGGTCCAATGTGCATTAATGACCTTGCTTATTACTTTTAATTTTATCATTACATCTATTTTTCGATGTAATTCTGATAACATTTCTTCACTCCATGGTCTAGGGTTATAACGCCGAGGTTTCCCTTGTAACTGAATAGAAACTTTGTATTTCTCGTTAGGTTCCATTATTTTATTTTCCTAGAGTTTTGTATTATTTCTCAATTCTTTTTCCAACTTATTTTTCTGATCTTTAAAAGCAGATCCTTCAAAAAAATTCTGAATAATTTCTTTATTCGAATTCTCTAATCCATCTTTTTTTACTTCAGATTTAACTTGCATGATATATATATATCTATCTTTTTTTATACAATGGCATATCCTAATTCGTCCATTACTAAACCACTAAGTAATATAATGGGGTTATTTGTTTTTATCATAGCAAATCTGATTATTATCTTTATATTGATAAATTTCATGTATATTTTCACCTTTTTAAATTTCATTGCAATGTCTCCGCTACATATTCCACAAAACTTTATTGGTTATATTGATGTGTCTGGCTCTATACCTAGATCTTTGACTGAAACTATAGATACAGTACATAAATCTGCTCCTGTATCTAGTAATACAATGACGTTATGTCCGTTAATTTCTACTTTTTTTCAGCATTCGTATATCGTCCTTTTTCTCTTCCAATTTCTATGGTCCTATTAATAGATGATTCACTTTCTGCTGAGTATGTTACACATTCATCGGATTTCTTTTCGATGTCAATTTCTTTCTCCTTAAATATTTTATTTATTCTGTTCATCTTTCCATCCTTATCTTCGTCACTTCCTTTAGGTTTATTTCCTTTATACATTTCTTTTGATTTTTCTTTTTGTCTTCCAGGTGTTCCAATTGCTTATTAAGGTATCTTTGCACTTGGCGTATTTTCTGTGGATTCTTTTCATTTTTGATCATTTTAAAATTTAAATCATATCTTTTATCTGTTATTAAACCTTTAATTTCATCTTCTTTATCTCGAATCACTTTATTTCTACATACTTTTACTGTATGTCCTATTTCATTACAATTTTGGATATTTTTTTTCGGTAAAAACAGTATCTTTTTAAATGGTTATTCTCTCCACAACAGTAACATTTCATAAGATTTTGTTTCTTATCCTTACCAATACTATTGTCTTTGTAGGTCTGATCTACAGCATTTATACTGATATTTCGGTCCTCATCTATCTTTGTTTCTCTATTTTCTACATTTAGCAAATATTTTCTTATCTATGTAAAAAGTTTATACATTTCCATCTTCTTATCTAATTCTTTTAAGAATTTCTCTCGTATATATCTTTTAAGGCATTTTAAAATATCCTTTCTGCATATGCTATTTTTTTCTTGAAACATAAAAAGCCAAGAGCATACGAATTACAGTCCGTAATAAATCAACTAATAGCTTCATTAACAGATACTTTTTTTGGTGCATTAAATAAATTCCTTGCTAAAATGAATTTCTCGTCTGGATCTTCAAACATTACTTTAGCTAATTTAATTTGAAATTGTAACATATCTGTGATTTTTTTGTCTCTTGATAATTTAGCTATTTCCTGGTGGTAGATGTTTGACGTTAAAGATTCTGATATCATACATGTTTCTACTCTGGATATTCCTTGCATTTTTGCCTTCAATTCGAATATCCTAAACCAACTAAAGTATAGTTCTAAAGATCAATCACTAAATTTTGGGAGTCCAGGTGATACTTTTGTTCCTATCTTATATCGATTGTTTCTAATTTAAAATATGTATGAATGATTGAATTCTATTATATTCGTAAAAAAAATCTAGTTTAAGGTTGTATAATTCTTTATCCATTTTGAACTTCTAATCCAATGTCGGTTCTGTTTGTGCTCTTTTCGGTTTTCTTGCCGTTGTCGCCAATTGATTGATTAACTGGGTATTCGGTGACTTTGCTAGATTACTGAACAAACAAATTAATAAAGAGCATGCAGAGTTTACTCTACGGTTTAGATGTATTTGTATATATTTTTAAATGCTTTGAACGAGTGATTCATAATTATCTGATATATTTCGTTCAGCATTCTTTAATTTCAATAGGCATTTATTTACTTTAATAAAAATCCTTATTTTTATTAAAAATTTAAATCCTTATTGAATAATGACTAATAATTAAATGTAACTTAATTATCTCTTTGTTGTAAGTTATATTCAGCAATTTACATATATTGCTGTTGAATTAACAAACGTAAACAATTAGTGATAATACAAATTAATTATCTAAATATTAAATACGTGAAAATTTTATTGTTATATATATAAAATTTTATCTTACAAATAAAAATTATAAATACTATGTAAATTAAATTGTTTTGTATATAAAAAATATATTTCTTACTGGTAAAAAATCTTTTTCCAGTTGATTTTTTTACTAATCTTTCGACAGTTTTCCTGAAATTTTTTTTTCTTTTTTTCTTAAAAAAAAAAAATATCTTTCTTTTTTTTTTTTTTTTTATTTGCGTATGCATAACCAATACGTATTCTTTATATAGCTAGTGCTTTTTATTACCAAAAAGGTTGATAAAGCCTTTTATTAACCAAATATATGTTAGTCATGCAAGTATTGGATAAAAAAAAAAAAAAAATTAGTTTTTTTTTTTTTTTTTTTTTGTAAATTCTAAAACGAATAAAAGAAATATATTTATTTTTTTTGGAAAATTGTTGTATTGTTGAAAAATTAAAAAAAGAATAGTTACGGACTAAAAAATTTCCTTTAGTATTTTTGTTTAAATTTATATAAGAAAATTTTATATTAATTATAATAAAATTTTACATATTTCGTAGTATTTATGTAATACAATTTTTATTCTATTAACTGCTTATACTTGTTTATTTGAAGGCAGTGAATTTGAATTGTTAATGATTACTCATAACATTATAAATAAAATATATGTAATCAAAATAAATAATGAAGATTTAAGTTTTTAATGAAAATAAGGACTTTTATTAAAGTAAATAGATTCCTCTGGAAAAAAATAAATACTCAAATAATTAGACAAAACAAATACATTTTATTGGTTTACAGCATTAAAAAAAAATTTAAGTTAATTATATTAGTATAGACAAATCTGCATGCTCTTAATTAATCTGTTTGTTCAACATCCTAAATAAATCATTGAGTAAGCAGTTAGTAAATTACTAACATACATATATTATATATTTTAATTTATTTGTGTAAGAAAAATGAAAGAATATATATAACTAAAATTAAGAACAATAAAAGCTAACGTATATGTT
>NW_021628250.1:0-4302 GCF_900005855.1 Plasmodium gallinaceum | reverse complement strand
GAAAAAAAAAAAATTAATTTTTTAAGATATATTTATTTGATATTCATCTAAAATTAAAAGATTATAATAAAAAACATAACTTCCTTTTTTGAATAAAGTATAATGATATACTTCCTACAAGTGCACTTTATATTTAACTAATCCTTCTTTATTATATTTAATTTTATTCTCTAATATGAATATGTTAAAAATGGTAAAAGAGCAAATAAAATCCATTATTATAAAATAATAAAAATTACTTATAGGAGGAAACAAAAAAGGCTAAAGTTTTTAAAGTAAGCATTTGAATAATAAAACAATACAAAAAAAAAAAAAAAATTAAATAATGATAAAAAAAAAAACTTTTAGTATGTATAATTATTACATAATTATAAAACAAAAACTTAAAAATGACATAAAAAAAAAAAATAAAAATAAAAATGTATTTATAGAATATGTTTCTATTTTGTTGTGATATTTATTTTTCGTTTATACCATAATCCTTCTAATGTTTAATTTAAATTATCATAACGTTTTTTATTGAATTAGTAACCACTGTCGTAATAAATTCAACAAAGATAAAGTTGCATGGTTTTAATAAATAATTTTTAAAAAAAGAAAAATAAGTAAAAAAATATATAAAAATAAAAAAAAAAATTTGAAAGCTCTATATAATTGTATATACATATTTATGATTCAATATAAATGCATATTAAGTACATTTAACTAATACCTCGAACAAAAATAAAGCAAATTCATATATATATATATATATATAATTATTTACTACATAACCATTTATACAAATAAAATGTTGTTTTATATTTATTTTTTTTTTTTTTATATTCTTTTATTTTTTACTTTTTTGTTTTACATTTTTTTTTTTATTATTTAATTTTTTTTTTTTTTTTTTTTTTTTTGAAACATTTTTTTGATTTAACACATTTTTGATTTAAAAAAACTTACTCTAAAGTTACTTGCTTAAGTTCCTTTTCCATAATTAATTATAATTTAAAAATTTTTTATATATTATTATAGTAACTTAGAATGTTTAATGGAAAAAATATTAAAATAATATAAAGAATAATATATATTATATATATATATATTTTACTTTAATAATCTTTTTTTAGCTTGAAATAATTTTAATTTTGAAAGATAAAGTATATTTCTACATCCTCTAATAACATATGATTAAAAATATCTTTTTGAAGATGTAAATTAAAAAAAAATATATATATTTTAAAAATATAATTATGTATGGATATTTGTAATAACAAATTATTCTTAATATAAAATAAAATATTAATATATATATATATATATTTAAAATAAAAAAAAAAAAAAAACTAGAAAATTTTCAAAAGGTTTCGTTTTTTTATTAATTTAAAACTTTTATAATGTTATATAATACCAAAAAAAAAAAAAAAAAAAAAAAAAAAAAAAAAAATAAAAAAAAAAAAAAAAAAAAAAAAAAAAAAGGTTTAAAAAAAAATTTTTTTTTTTTTTTTTTTTTTTTTTTTTTGATATAAATAATATAATTTTAATTAATGTTAGTGCTAATATTCTCAATTTAATCTTATTTTACTTTATTTTTTTTCAGAAAGTCAGAAAAACCCCCCAAAATAAATGATTAAGATTTGATTTATAAAAATACTGTTTTTTAAGAACATTTTAGAAAAAAATAACTTAAAATATTTATTTTTGAAATGCAATATCCCTTTTTTTTTCTTATTATTTTTTCTGTTTACTATACTGTAAAAAAGGTTATTGTCATTTACAACTTTAAACTTTATTGCATATATTACAACATTCACATTGTAGCTTAATCTGTTTACATATTATTTGATCATAATTAGTTTTATATTTTAACAATTCTTTATAATTTTTTTTTTTTTTTTTTTTTTTTTTTTTTTTTTTTTTTTTTTTTTTTTATTTTTTTTTTTTTTTTTTTTTTTTTTTTTTGCGCTCATATCCTGTTCTTAATATTCACATAATTGTACTAATTATTTATCATTTATTCAGTTAATGTGTTTTCTTTTTTATTCTTTTTAAAAAATAAAAAAAAATAATTTTAAAATCATAAGCAAACAAAATAACAAATTTAGGTATTAATAATGTAAAATAAATAATATATAACAGAAATATTATCTTTTTTTTTTTTAATATTTTTAACATAAAAAAAATATAATAAAATGAAGCGAAGTAATATGAAGGGTATTTGACAAAAAATTAACTTTTTAAATGAAATAGAAAAAAAAAGGTAGCCAAGTAATACAAAAAAAAAAAAAAAAAAAAAAAAAAGAGAAAATTTTTTGAAAATTTGTTTGGATGAATGGAAAAGTGACGAAAGATTATATGGAAATATAATGGAAAAAAATAGTACAATGTATATAGAAGAAAGTAGTATTATTGTATTAGAAAGACAAAAAATGTTTTCCAGCAAATTGATAGAAAGACATGAGAAAATGTTGGAAAAATGGAGGACAGAAGATTGGTTTAATAGTTTAATGGAGGAATGGAAAAAAGAAGAAAATATACATGTAGGAACAATAGATAAAAGAAAATTCATTGAAGGAACATATAATATAGAGAAAAATATTGAATTAGAGAAGAAAAATGAACTATGGAGTCAATGGATAAAGAAACAAAGAAGATTATTTACCCAATATGAGAAGGAAGCATTGTTTAATAAGCTGTTAGACGAGTATAATCAGGAAGAAGATAAGTATGAAAGAGAAGATGAACAAACAATAGAAAAAAAAAATAATATAGATAACATTGAAAGGGATCCAAAAACAGTTGATATAAAAGATGAGGTTAGTGAAAAGATAGAGAGGATAAAATTGATATCTAAATTGTGGATTGAAATATATATGATGATATTGGATCAGTGCATGCAAGAAGAAATAGAGTATATGAAAAAAGTTTTTTTCAGCATTCTGTACACAGCATGTCTGTAAAAGACTACATTTTCAGTGGTGACTATACAGTCATAGTACTACTGTTGTCCATCATGTATGTGAAATCTCTGAAGGACAGTCACTTGAGTCAGATATCAATCAGCTCAAATTGAATTATAGGATTTTACACCCACTGAGAACTTTCATGCTCATCTTTTCATTTAGAAAGTAGTCAGTCATTTAGAAATATTCCAGCTAGCAAAAACATAAGTTTTTTTGTTTCTATTTTTTAGAAAATCAAGACAAAATATTGAATAAGGTGTTTTTAAACAGCCCATATTGTAACCCCATTAAACAACCCCATGGACCTGAAAACAGCCATTTAAAAATCAGGACTACAGAGCCCTTTTTAAACTCTGACAGTCTGGATTTCTTTTAGCAAAATATGTAACTTCTGATTCTCAATTTACCTGTCTGCAGTCTAGGAGTAAAGCTTTATCTAAAAGCTCTTTCAAGGTTTAATTAGTGAATGCCTGTTTTACAGCTAGTTGAGAACCTCACATAAAAGATTCTATAGAAGTGTAAAGTTTAATATAATAAATAATATAGCGTAAATATAAAGAATTTAAAAATATTAACTAAAAAATTTTTTTTTTTTTAAAATTAAAAATAGTAATAAGATATATATTTTTTATAAAGCTTGCTTTTTTAGTGAAATAACGAAATTATTTCTGTAATAGAGAAAATTGTGTGAAGTTTCTAAATAAATGATAAAAATAAACTACAATTATAGAAAATTAATTTATTTAATATTAATGTATGAATTTAAAAATAATTATGTTTATTCTGAATGAATTAAAGATTCAAAGATATAAAAAAAATTTTAAAAAAAAAATTTTTTAATTTTTTTTTTAAATCATAATAAAAGTAAAAATAAGTGTAATGATAAACATATTATATTGGTGAATATCATGATTATCGAATATTACAATTGTTTAATGTTTTTTATATTAATAAATTATGTAATTTAATTTGTATCAATTCGAAAAGTGATTGTGCCATAATGACTATTTATATCGTAAAATACATAAATTGATTTAATATTAATGCAGGATGCTTATAAATAATATGTAATTAAGATAATGTATATACGTTATAGTTATAAAAAGTTATTAACATAAACAGTTTTAACATACAACCACTAAAATATATTTGATAAAAAATTTATGTTATATAGCAATAAATATTGAAGAAAATTAAAACATGGTATTATAATCTTACTTACATTTATGGGTATAATGGTAGTTTTAATGAAAACAATAATAAAAATCTATAACTTATCTTGGCCAAGAGATAGACAGAAATGGTATAAGACCATCATTAGATAAGGTGAAAACATTTATTGAAGCAGAACAACCTA
>NW_021628249.1:12546-107424 GCF_900005855.1 Plasmodium gallinaceum | reverse complement strand
ACTTTAAATATTTTACTAACAATTTTAAAATATCAAGATTTTTTATATTTTTGTTAATTATTTTAGAAAAATTTTTATGAGTTAAAATTTTGTGTAATTTATAAGAAAATATAAATTAAAAAATGTTAATATATAGGTTAATTTAATTTATGATTTATTATTATATGTTAGACGTTAAATTATTTTTTAAGAATAGTTTATTACTTATTTTTTATAATCAAAATTTTTATTTTTATTTTTTTTTATATTATAATTTTAAAGAAATAATTGAAAAATGATGTTTTTTATGTTATTGAATCTAAGCCTGAATAGAAAATGTAGAAGAAAAAATAGAAAGAAAATATAAAATAAGTAAATTAGAAATTAAATTTAATATAATTTTTTTTTAAATAAATACTTAATTTTTGTAATAGTAAAAATAATAAAGTTTGTAAAATTAAGACAACATGAATAATTATAAAATTAAAATTTAAAAGATTTAATATAAAGACATAATGTTATATCATGAAGAAAATAAAACTTATTAAGAAAATTAATTTAATATTAAAATCTAGAAACTTTTTATATTAAATCATGTAAAAAAGCGTTATTTAACTCTTAAAAGAATAAAAATATTTATATAATTTTACGTTATAAAAAATTATTTATTAAGTATATATTTTTAGATAATTTATTATATGATTCCTAAAATTTAAATTGTATTAATCTAACAACTAATAAAAAATGAAGATTTTTTTATAACATATATAATTAAAAATTGTTATAGAATAAATTAATTTTAAATATATATTACATTATAAAACTAATATTTTTAACATTGAGGAAAATGTAAAAATATTTTACGGAAATTGTGTATTTATAGATATTAGCAAGAATGTAATGAAGTATTTCAATATTTTTATATATAATATTTATCTAATGATTATAAAAACGTAAGAAAAACATAAGGGAACAGGCAATTTAACTTGTAATTATTTAAATTGAAATGGTAAAAAATCAATATATTAAAAATTTATATATATAATGAAAAAATTTTAATACTAATAATAAATAATAAATTTGAATAATAAAACATCTATGTAATATATAGAAGTTGTGATTACTGAGTAAATTTCAAAGATAAACGAGAATGTATTTATATAAAATTATGCAATAATGGTTTAATAATAAGAATAACTTCTGTATAAACAAAATTTAAAAAAACAATAAATATAATAATGCAAGGATGTTCCTATATATAATAAAATAATTATTACAATGAAACTTATAATTTTAATGACTATCAAATGTAAGAAAAAAGAAAAAGTGAAGATAATTTTTGTATCTACTTATGATACATTTTTGGGTTCATAATATCTAAAGATATGAAATTTTTGATTTTATATAATGCCTTGAAATATAATATTTTAATTGATATACATAATTAATTTGATATACTATTATAAAAAAATAAAAGATTAATAGAAAAAAAAAATTATAATAATTTTACATTTTAAAATAAACAAAATGCATATTGCATTGACAATTATTTTTAATAGTATTATATATATTTAATTTATGCTTAATTACAATTCTTTTTCTTTTTATATTTCTTTTTACAGGATATATATTATATGTTTGTATTTCTTTTAATTTTCATGTTTCAACCCTATAGTTTTATTCATATAAATTAATCACTCAATTATATTATTTTATTTTTTTGTAAATTATTTGCATAGGTAATCTTAATTTTTTAAATATTTAAAATAAAGAAAAAATGATAATAACAATCCCTATTCATTTTAAGAAAAGTAGGAACTTTTTTTCTTTTTATTTATTTTAAGAATAGCTACATATGTAAAACTTTATGTAGGATAATAATAAAAAATATTTAACAAATCTTGAATATTTTTTTGAGTATTTTAAAAATTAATTAAATCTCAAATATCATTATTACATTACATAAGTATTTTATATGTTTTTAAGAAAATACGTAAAAAATTTTAATAAGTATTTAATAATTAGTATTATCAACCTATTTTTAAATGTAGCAGGATTAATGTGAAATAGACTCAAATAAAAATGCTGTACTCGTGTACTTTACATGCGCAAATATAATTAAGTGCTTGAAGTAAGAAGAAAAAAAAAAAAAAGAATTATAGTATGCATAAATTAATAATAGTTTTCTTTTATTTTTGTTTATTTCATTATCATATCTTATAAAAAAATGTATTTTTAAAATTTTTTTTTAAATATATAATTCTTTAAAAAGTGTTAGCTATATACAATATGTAAATCTTAATCCAACTTCTATTTTATTAAGTGATAATATATATTAAAAAATTATGTAAATGCTACAAAATTTATTTTATAATAAATCATACAAGTAAAAATTTTTCTATATTCTCTTAATTATTTAAAGCACTACCCAAGTCTTCCAATTTTTAATAAATTATATATCAAGTTTACATAAATAGCTTCTTATTTTATTTATATTTTTCTAATTATTATTTTTCAAAATGTGATATTTTTAATCAATTGTAGATGACATATATATTATTTCATATAAAAATAAATCTTTCAAACTTATACTAACTCATTTTTTAAAACATTTCTAAGATAAGCATTTTTATTATTTTTTTTAAAACATAATAATAAGTAATATGCTAGCTTTATAGTTTCAAAGAAAGGAATGTTTATCATTAATTTATTACACTTTTGTTTTGTTAATACTATGATGTAGTTTAAAGGAGCAGTGAAAAATATATTAAGTTAATTAAAAAAAGAAGATGTACTTTTATATCAATAAAAGTACATATAAAAGTAAATTTTATTATTATTAGTAAATTTATAGATAGAAATGGATATTGTCTCAGTATAATTTATAAGTTAAGCTTATAGAAGTTCAAAATAAAATAATTTATTGGGTTATTACATTAATAAATAATGATATTGTTTTTCCAAAATAAACATTAGATTGCAATAAATCATCAGACAGAAATAAAAATTTTTTATATGATATTATTCTTCTATGATATTATAGATATAATATGAGAAGATAAATTACTTAGAGAAGTAATAGGAAGAGATAATTTCTTGCTAATTATAAAACTAGAGAATTATATAAACAAGAAAAATATAAAAATCAATAAGTATATTAATTCTATGACAGTTAGTTTATAGGATATAATGAAGCTAATATAGCACTGAAGAAGTTACAAAGGTATTTATGTTGGCTAAATTGTGGACAAAATATTGAAGAATACGTCAATTATTTAGTTTTTCACGTTTTTTTTAGTAGATTCTTCAAGCTTATTAAGAATGAAATATAATAATAACATAACTTATTTGACATAAATTTATTAGATGTATAAAAACTTGTGGGAAGAGAAAATTTTGATAAGGGGAAAATTTATTATTACAAAATTTTTATGTAAACACGTAGCTAAGAAGACTTTTAATGGTTCCTTTACTATTATCATGTTAAGCAAAATACAGATTTTTACTTTTGAATGATTTTCTAATAAAATATATTACTAATGTTTTTAGAATAATAGTAGCTGCATTGAAAATATGAAGTTAGCCATTCATATTAGTTTTTTAATAAAAAAAAATTTACTATTTTTTTTTTGGGAAGTATTATAATTAATTGTTATCAAAAAAACATAAGTTAAAATACAGTTATATTTTGACTTTTAAGTTTTTTAATTTAATCAGAAACAGTGGGATCAAGTTGCTAAATAATTTTTCATAAAAATGCTATTAAAAGATTTTTCCCTAAAACGAATAACAAGGATTTAAATTTTTAATAAAAATAGAATAATTTTTATTAAGATAAATATATGCTTCTAGAACAATAAATACTTAGTTATGTAAATTGTATGCAAAAGATTTACTCATTTGTAGTATTAATATGATTTTTACAACAATTAAAATTAGTAGAGACTATTCCTCCTATTTTTTATTAATTTGTTTTTTCAATAATCTAGGGAAACCACTAAACAACCATTTAATAAATAAATGTTCAAGAAAAATACTTATTAATTATAAAAGGATTTTGCTTGTCGATAAATTTTATTAATGTATGTTTAATGAATTCAAAATAAAAGTTCAATATACTAGTTCTTATAACGCACAAAAAAATGCATTTAACTAAAGTTATTATAAAAATCTTGACCTTATACTTAAATTTATTTTTAAAAAAAAAGACGTACTTTTTAATGATGTAGTATTCAAAAAAAAAAAAAAAGTTGGTTTATAATAGGACACTTCTCCTTGATGTAGGGGAAATAGGATGCTTCTTTTTTTTTTGGAATTAATTGTAGTGGTTAAGCTTTTCTACTTTTTTATTGAAAATGTTCTAGCAATTTCTATTATTTAACTATTAGAAAGGTTACATAAAATTTTAAATTAATTTAAAGAAAATCCATGGTTACAACTAATGATATAAAAATTGGATAAATAATATCATTATATAATAAAAAATATTAATTTTTTATGAAATAATAGTAAATTATATAGAAAAATAACTCATTGGTTAAATACTCTTGATATTTAAGAAAATAGCTTACTAAAAAAAAAAGAAAAAAATTTTTTTTAGGAGTTAAAATTTTTTCTAAACAAAATTTTTTATTAATGAAAAATTAAATTCAAAGTTAAAATAAAGCAAAAAGAATTTTGTCTTTGCTTATTTTTAATTTTTATGAATTTTTTAAAAGAAAATAACTCTTACATAAATTTTTATTTGATTTAAAAAAAAAAAAGCATCGTTTTAATTATAATCAAAAGTTTCTATAATGAGGATTTAAATCTTAATAAAAATAAGGATAAATTAATATTAGTTTAAATAAAAAACTCATAATAAAAAATATTTTGTTATATAAATTACAAGTGTAATTTCTGTTTATTTATAACAAAAATATATTATTAAAATGATAAAAACTAGTAGAAATCATTTTACATGATTTTTATTATTTTGCTTATTCATTACTCCACCAAAGTTGTTCAATATCCAATTAGTAAAACAATTATACTAACAATAAGAAAAAGAAAAGAAAAAATACATTATGGAGACACTACATAGTATAAATATTTTTGTAATTTATCTTGTAAAATGGTTGAAACATTCATTATAACTTTAAGTTCATGCTTTTATAACATAGAGGTAAAGAAATGTAAAATCCCTAGAAAAAATTATACCTAAAAATTTTTATAGGATTTAATTAATAGATGAAATTTATATATATGGTAAAATCAGAAATACATTGACTCTCACTTAAACAATAAAATTTAGAAATTATTTTGATACTTTTGGAGTAAATGTAATCTTTATTTTATTTATTTTTATATTATAAGAATCGTTTATAAATAATGAAACTCAAAGATATTTCGTAATTACATGAGGTTATAAAGAAGCATGCTATTAATATAGTATTTTTTACTTCTTTAAGAGAAGAGAATGGTTAATAAAGTTGTTAATTTTCATTTTAATATTATTAAGAATATATTAAATAGTACAAAATGAAATATACTTGTAAATTAATATACTAAACAATCATTAAGCTAAAAATACCTCAATAAGATAAACATAAAATATTTTTTATACATTTTATTTTTTCAGAGAGAAGAACAATCTTTTTTAGTAACATATATTAATACATAATTAATAAATTAGATGATTAATTTTTTTTATTGTGTAATAAGAGTATTTAATTTATTATTTTTATTTATTAAATAATTTTTAACGTTGATTTTTTTTTTTTTTTTTTACTAACTGCTTACGAATGGTCTATAAATAATATTATAGTACTTTTTTGTATAAAATTTAAATGAATAAATGGAATAAAAATATTTTATTTTGTGCATGTTGAATCGCAGATGCGATGTGTAATTATAAATGAATAAACTAAAATAGTTATTAAAAAAGTAAGAATACTAAAAAAAAAAAATTTTGTTATGAATTTTTTTTTTTTTTTGAGTGGCATGCGCATTACAATGGAGTTCATATTTTTTCTTAAGTTAAAATGTTATATTGGAGAAATTGAATTCTGGAGTATTGTACAAATTGACTTAAAAAAAGAAAACAAATGACTAATAGATAGCATATTATATTGATTAATAAAAATAAAAGTCTTTATATTAAAATATTAATTAAATTAAAGTTAAATTAAATAAAGTTTACATACTCTTTTATTAATTTATTCATTTTATACTAGTATGGTTAATGAACAAGCAATTAATAAATCATTCTGAGACAACAGCAGGAATCGAACCTTCATAAGCATAAATAACGTTGGATTAGTAATTATAATAATGAATAAAGAAATATATTAATTAAAAATGATTGTATTTAATGGTGTAGTATCTCTTAACAAAACATATGCATCTAGAATAAAGGTGGGATGAGATAATCCTAAAATTACAACGCCTGAGAGATTATCAAAAGTTAAAGGAAGTGTCTTCTGAAAAGCATTCTAAATGGTTTTATGATTTTAAGAATAAATCTAAAAAGTAAAGATTGACTAAAATGGAACCCATATGATATAGGAACTTCTGTTATCGAAAACATAGAATGTATAACTGAATTATGCTATGACAAAAAGATACTACAATATTTCAGTTAAGATTAAATTATTCAGAAAATTAGTTAAAAATGGAGATGAAGGTAGCAAGCATATAAGAAAATTATTAAATGCACAAAAAAAAGTTCCCTATTAGAGGGAGTGAATTAATTCAATGAATATTTTAAATAATATTTTAATAGCTATTTGTGTTTTTAAGAATCTTATGTATTTACTATTAATGATCTATTGAAATTCTTTACATTACAAATATCATATAAATTTTTAGTAAAGACACCTATTAAATTATCTAGGAATGAGAAGTGCATGGATAAAATATGGTGAATATTGACATTGAATAGTATGTAGAAGGAAAAAAACAATCATAATGACGTGAAAATATGTTCAGTGAGTAAGGGGAATAAGGAAAATTTTTAAAAAGAATAAATCAATATTATAATAAATGTTATTGTAGCGAAGAAAAAGGCCATCTTAAAAAGGATTTTATAGATTATAAGAAAAAATATAATAATTGTAACATGACAAGTCATTTGATATCATTATTTAAAAATAAAGCAATTAGGGATAAATAAGATAAGTTAGAGGAACAAAAATAAAAAAGAGGTATAATATTGGTTTTTAGTTAATTAAAAATGGAGTAGATTTAAAAAAAAGTTTTATTAATGAGAAAATATTTAGATAGGAAATAGGAGTTCATTGAAAAACAAAAAAAAAAGATCAAAAGAAAAATCTCACAATAACAAGCATAAAGCAATGAAGAATTTTTAAGAAAAAGAAATAAAATTAATAATGCATGTAAAAATGAATAATCGCACAAATAAGCACATCAAGAATAAGATAATGAAGAAATGAGAAAAAGTGAATCACCCATTAATAAGTTACAAAGAAATGAAAATATTATAAAATTTTGTGTAAATACCACACAAATAGTTGAAATACTTGGTATAAAAGTATATTTTTTATTAGATGCAGGTGTTGACTTATGCGCTATATTTAATTTATCAGTCAAAGAAATTGCAGTAATTGCAGTAAATCCAGATTTAAGTGTCTCTCCAATTAAAACTTGTGGAATATTCATTGGAGAGAAAGTGCACATGTATGATGAAATTGTAATTAGTTTTAAAACCTACAAATAAATCGGCTAAAACTAGATTTGCTAAAGTAAATTCAGAAAACCACTTATTTTAATCAGTTGCATAGTAAGAAATCAGTTATGGTATTCCATCCAAAAAATTAATGCAAATAATATATATATAATGTAAGTTGAGAAACATGAGGAAAAAGATCCACATAATACTAATCAAGTATTAATTCAAAATTTTATTAACAAAATATATTTCAAGTCTCAAGAAGATGAAAATAAATTGAGAAACTATTGGAATCTTATTCATTACTTTGAAAAAATAAAATGGAAGAAATATCAAGTAAAGTTTATACTTCTGTTCAAGTAAATCTTCAAAGGCATAATCCTAGATCTTTAAGCAAAGATATGTTAATTGAGGTTCATAAGTAAGTTGATAAAATGATAGAGAAAAACATTATATATAGAATTAATAATGCAAATTGAACATCTATGGTATTAGTTTGTAAAAAAAAAAAAAATAGTGGATGGAAAACTAATAAATATTACGTGTATTTAAATAAATATATATTAGATGATTTGTATTTTTTACCTCATATGAAACATATATTCGACATATTTTATATGTACTAAATATTTTTCGAAAATAGATCTTAAAAATGGATTTTGGAAAAAAAGAACTAGATGTAAATAGTAAACAATACACTAGATTTATAGTACCCAAACGTGGAACATTTGTATTTGATGTATTGGCATTTGGTTTGAAAAATAATACTACACAGTTTCAAAGAATAATAAAAAATAGCTTTATAAACTTATTTTGAGAAAACTATGTAATTGCATATATTCATTACATCATCATTTTAATAAAATTTATAAATAAACATTTTAAAATATTGGGAAAAAATTATATAAATTAATAATAGTAGTTTAAGAATAAATGTAGAAAAATGCGACTTCCTTAAAACATCTCTAACATATTTAATACGTATTATAGATAATAAAGTAGTTAGGTCTTTGTTAGATAAGATCAGAACAGTAACTGAAGCAAAAAGATCTAGATCCAAGAAACAATTGAGGTCACTTTTAACAACTTCTATTTATTACAGAAACTATATTAAGAATTTTTCCGCATGTATATCTAAGCTAGTTCTATTATGAACTAAAAGGTAAAAGTTTATTTGGAATGAATAATATTCTAGGGTTTTTTGAACAAATAAAAGAAGAGATGACATAAATAACTTATTTGTCGCTCTCGGATACTGGAAAACCATATGTTATTTATAATGACGAATCTGATTATTCTATATGATTTGTATTAACCTAGATAGGCATAATAGTCATACTAAATACATTCACCATACATTAAGAAAGTTGAATGATGTTCAATAAAAGTGTATTAGGAAGATTATGAAAACTCTTATGTTATTACACTTTGTCAAGATATAGTTGATGCTGTGGGTGAAAAACAATATTCTAAGAGATATATACACCAGGAAGATATATAATTCATATAACGTATTGATTTTATAGTAAATTTTTTGGACATTATTGAGTCAGTAAAACTATAAAATAAAATCGACCAAACTTTTGGTGGACCAATATTAGTTTATATATTAAGGAATATGTTACAAATTGATTAGTTTATCAGGTAATGTGTAATAGAAAGTTTAAGTCTATTAATAATCAGGTATTATCAAAATACCTTCTGCTTGATATGATTTAAATAGATACTATGAGATCAACAACATGGAAAGGAGAAGAATACCATATTAGGGTGATTATAAATCATTATTAACCATTTATATTAACTAGTATTGTTAGGAGAATATTCACTACAAGTGATGCAGTTTTTATAATGAGAAGTACTTGTGTTCCTATATTTAGTTAACCTAGAAGTATTATTATTAATTGTGGTTCTATTTATAAGGAGTCAGGAATTTTAAAAATATATTACAGAATTACAAACAAAATTGTATCATGCAAGTGTTCATTATATTCAGAGGAATGGTAATAACGAAAGTTATCATAAAAGTTTTTATTACATTCTTAAAACCATATATGAGGAAAAGAATATTTCAGTTGAAGAAATAGTGAAAAGTGTGATATTGATGTATAATAATATACCTCATGAAGCTATAGGGATAATACTATATTTTACTATGTTCGAGATAGATTGTATATATTTTGGCTCTTCCAAATTATTGTCTGAAAATACATTGGAAATGAGAAAAATTTATTTAAACAATAGGTAGAAACAAGTATATAAATTTATGAATCAATTGAAGGAGAAAGTATTAGTATCAATTAAAGATATGAATGATAGTTATATTATTTCATACAAGTTATCAGATTATGAAAGGTGTCAATTGAATCATTATGATGACAATAACAAATATATTTCTTATCGTTCTTTACCACATAAAGTAATAAAAAATTGAAAATGGAAGATTAATAATTGTACCTATATATTGTAGAAGTAAAGAATTTGAAATTCCACTTTTTAAAATTAAACCACTAGGAAATAAAACAAGAGAAATATATGAAATTCAATTAACAAATTTTATACAAGTTACTGAAAGGAATAAGAAAAAGTTTGAACTTATATGTGAATTAGAACTTAAAAACCATTCTGATATTAATAAAAGGGATATTACAATAACATATAAATTAAATTATAATGGAGAAATGGAAAAAATAAAAAGTTACAAGAAGGGATTATAATTGTAAAAAAACTCACGGAAAATAAAATAGAATAATGTCATTATTTTTCTCAAGATGGTGGAATATGGTCCATTAATAATATTATAGACCCCTTTTGTATAATGGATGAAAAAATGGAATAAAAACATTTTATTATGTGCATGCTGAATTGAGGGTATAATGTATAATCATAAATGTGTACACAAAAAAAAAAAAAAAAATATAAAAAAAAAAAAAGGTTATCTTAAAAAAAAAATAATTTTTTATTAATTTTTCTTTTTTTTTGATAATATGAGAATTACTATAGAGTGTATATATTTTTTTTTTAAGTTAAAATGCAATGTTAAAAAAATTACATTTTGGAGTTTTGCTTAATTAAACTTAAAAAAAAATAATTAGCTAATATATAGTATTTGACAATAAAATTGAGAAATTTAGATTAAAATTTTAATTAAATTAAAAATATAGTATAGTTGACGTGCTCTTTATTAATTGGTTTGTTCAATACTATCAAAGTTATTTAATAGAAAAATTAATAAATCAACAAAAGTAATTAAGTCTAATATTTCAGTTAAATTACTTCATATTAAATTTTATAATCAATCCACATATATAAAAATTTTCTTAGTTTCTTTTAGATTTAAAGTATAAATATAAATATCAAAATTCTTAACATAAAAAAAAAAAAAAATAAATAAATATTTTAATTAAATAAAGTTAGTAAAATTTCATAAATAAAAAGATTATTTGTTAATATTTTCACTTTTCACAACATAAAAAAATTTTATTATTAAACTTATTAATTACTTATTAAGTGAATTCATAAAGCAAAACATAAAAATATATAATTATTTATTTCTTTTCTATAAATATTTTTCTTTCATAACAAAAAAAGAAAAAAAAATTAACGAAAAAAAAAATATGATTTGTACTTAATTGTACAGAAACATTATTATATATTTAATGTTTATATAATATATATATATAATATGCATGTATACGTTTATGTCTTTTTTATGCACCATAGTATTTAGGAAAAATAGAAGGTTAATAACCTTTTTATGAACAACATTTGACCAGTTTAATTCCATTTCTGATTACAATATAATAATGAAAAAGATGCACTTTAATCATCTAACATTATTTATATATAATAACATGCTTTATATATGTACCTATTTCATTTTTTAATTTATTTTTCGTTTATATATATAGAGGAATGTTGGTACATAAGAATACAATTAAAATTTTATATTTTTTGATTACAATATACTAGTGGCAATACCTTATCTTTACATGATTATTTTAAAAATGTTTTATATTTTTATTTACATTAAACAGTAATAATCATTATCTCTTATAATGATGATTTTAAAGGTTAAACCAATTTATATTAAAAAAATTGTAAAGTGTTCATTTTTACTTCATTAGAACTAACTTAAAACATTATATATATTTATATTAATGTCCATTTATAAGTGTATTTTTATATTTTAATATAAACTTATTTTTACTTTGAATATCCACTCTGCATGATTTTAACCTAAATGATTTTTTTTTTTTTTTTTTGATAATTTTTCTTAATGCTTTTTGGTTTAATAAAAAATGTTTTTAAAAAAAATATTGGTTTCAACATTTTCAAATTTTCAAGATTAAATAATATGAAAAAAACAATCTTAAAAAAACTACAAAATATATTTTCTTAGAAGATGGATTCATATATTTTAAAAGAAATAAATCTATTTAAGGAAATATATATAATATTTTATACTAAATTAAAAATTTCTTATTAATAGAAAGAAATAATTTAATAATTTTTGATTACAAAAATAGAATATATTAAAAGATTATACCAATAATTATTAAAAAAATATAGCAAAAAAAAAAAATACCATAATAAATAATATATGAAAAATTAAAAGTAAATTAGTAGAAAATATCTTCTAGAAAAAAAAAGAAAAAATTAATAAACATAAAAAATTTATCTATTTTACATTGTGTTTTTTTTTATAAAAATATTATATATATATATATTAAATTAAATTTTTGTTTGTTGATTCATATTTATAATATTATGAAGATCACAAAAAAAAAAAAAAAAAAAAAATTAAATATAATATAGCTCTAGTTTCTCTAGAAAAAATTTAATCATTTAAAAATTTTTCTTTCTTAGTTTCTTTACGAAAAAAATTACAGTAAATAGAAAGGAAAAAAACGATTATGAAAAGAAAATTTTAGTAATAAATGTAAATATTTTAATATAATTTGAATATTAAAAAAATTAAAATGCTTTTGAAATTTTTAACTTTTATGCATAATATGCCACACTGAAAATACATGATTTTACATATTTCAGCTAATTCAATATATACTTTTTTAACTATTTTAAAGTACATAAAATTTAAAGGAAAATTTTTTTAAAATAAATTTTTTGTATTATTTTTTTCATTTATGTAATTTTATATTTCTATTTTCTGTAATTTTTTTTTCAAAAATACAATTTCCTTGCTTACGTAATGCTGTACAATTGTAAATTTTATATAAACTTTAAATAAGAATATCTATTTATTAATAAAAATATTTTTTTTTAAAAAAAAATAAAACATTATAACATGATATATTATAATGAACAAAACAATAATTTACCTGAAGTATTTTTAGATAGAGAAAATGCAGATATGAAAAAACATTATTATTTCTCATCTGAAAATAAGGAAAGAATAACTAGGAAAAGATATTGCACATATTCTATATTTTATGGGATTTTCATTATATCATTTCTTACAATTTTTTATCTTTTTTTAAAGGTAGAAACTAAATTAAAAAGAATATATTTTTTTTTTTTTTTTTTCATTTCTTTGAATTATTTTTTAAAAAGTTGAATTATTATAAAAAGAAATTTTTAAACATTTAGTTTTTAAATTATATTTTATTATGTAATTAAGTATAATAACAATGCATCTTTTAGATTATGGCTAAATGAACATCATTCAAGGAAATTAGAAAGTCAAAGTAATGAAAGTAATGATGAAGTTATTTTTCAAAGAACTAGAGTCAGAGACCAAGGAAATTGTCAAGAGAATGGGATCAATCGTAGAAAAATTTTTTCCTGTATATGTTTTTCAAGAAAGTCGTGGAATATGAAAAGGTGCATGAAATTAGCAAATGATACGAAAGCATGGTTTGACAAGCAAAATGTTTCTAAGCTTCGCGATAATAAGAGAGAAAATATATATTACATTGTTAACCAAGAGCAAATGTATCTTGAATCACATTATTTAAGAGATGAAGATAGAAAGAAGATAAGTGATATGTATGAGAAAATGAAAGATGAATGTAATGTTAGGAAAAAATAAAACAATAACTATGAGAAAACAAATTATAATAGGAGTAAATTATAAATAAGAGGTAGGAAATATATGTGTAAGAAGTATCTTCAAGAAAATATTATTTCATTATGATACATATATATCTATTTACATATAAATATTATGAAATATTTTTGGTTGCATTTTTTATCATTAGTTATATCTTTTAATGCTTTATTGACAATTTTTTTCTTTGAAATGCACTATTTGTAGTTTGCATTGTAAATGGATTAAAAAATATATTAAAATAATAATGTTTTTAATATTTAATCAAAGAATAATCTAGTTTTATTAATACAAATATATTAAGTTTTTGTAAATATGGTTTTTAAATTTCTTCAATAATTTTATATAATATTGAAGAGTCAACTTCATAGTGAATGTAGAGAAAAATGTTTTATGTTTATTGTAGTAATTTATTCTTTTATGAAAAAATTAAAAGCTTTAGTTTTTTTAAAAATATTTAATCCTATTAAAATATATGATCCTTAGTATATAATATGAACATATCATATAATAAACACTAAATAAAAATATAAAGTGTAGAAACTTAAATAAAAAAAGTTTAATTATGCAATTTTATTTTTTTCATATAATATATATATGTGAAGAGGAAAAATAGAAATTTGCAGATATTAATGAGATTATATTAGAGGCAAACTACTTTTCTAAAATGAAACATTGTAATGTATAATATCTTAGAAAAAAAAAAAAAAATCTTCTTTCGTTTATATTTACGAATATAAAACTTTTATTTAATTTTTTTTAACTAGATAATTTTTTTAAAATTAGTTTGCAAAGTTTCCATGTTTCATATTTTATAGAATTGGAAACTATATCCACAAAAGAAAGATTATTAACCTATTTCATTAGTCAAAGAATCAATATAATATATAATTAATAAAATGAATTTTTAATATATTTCATTGTATAAGTTTATTATGTTAGATGAAAAGATAAAATTAACAATTATGAGATAACATTGAAAATTCAATAACTACTTAGCTATTTAGTGATATAATCTTTGGTACCACATGTATTTTCTTTGTCATTATTAATTATTGAAACATGTGTAATTAACTTTACTTAAAATTAAACTTTTTATTTCATTATAAAGGTTCTTAAGAAGAATTTTAATAAATAAATACAAAATAAATATTTCACACATAAGAAAAAAAATTAATATTATTAATAAAAATAATATATTTCAACATTTTTATTATTCATAAAACTTTAACGTAATTATTAATTTACGTAATTTTATAGAACTGAATGATACGTTTAGGTATTCACTTCTTCATATAGAAATCAAATATCAATTTTTTTTTTTTTAGATCCAATAGATATAATTAAATGAGATTAGTTTTAATTATGACAAGTATTAACAAAATTAAGCCCCTTTTATTTAAATGTGAATATTTTTAATTTAAAGAATAATTATTTTTTAGTAAACATGACACATATTATTAACATCATTTATTTTGCTTTATAGGGAAAGTTATATGTCTATCTATTTTCCTGTTATTATAGCTACCCTATGAAATATAATAAATTATGATGAAAATATTATTAATAAAAGAGAAAAGAAAAGAAACTAAAGTAAAAAATAACTTAAAGGCTAATTGATCATATAGAATGTTGTATTATTATAATTTTGTATAATATGTAATTTTTTTTTATTTAACAATATAAAAGTTTAATGGAACACGAAAATTAAATTTTATTAAAGGGAAAAAATTGTTGATACTAAAGCTTAATATAACTTATAAGATAAATAATAATATAATAAACATTTAAATGAAGAAAAAAGTAAAAAATTTATTAAAAAGAAAAATAATTATGGTTTTTTTTTATTCATTTATGTTTAAAAAAAAAAAAAATAATATAAATATTTACATGAAAAAAAATATGCTAATAATAGTAAAACTATATGTAGTGACGATAATATTATTCTTATATACGTTTAGTATTAGCAATTCAAATTATAAATGAATTCATACCAAAATGTAAAGTTAGCTATTATAATAATTTTGTTAATTGGTTGTTCATTGATTTTTCTATAGAAATAAACGAACAAATTAATAAATATAATATGGATAAAATTCTACCAATTTTATTTATAATAATATTAATTATATAAATAATAAGTTATTACTTATAAATTTAATTTTTTTAATTGTCCTTTCAATTATTTAACTATCATAAATAAACAAACTAATAAAGAGAAAATAGAGAAAGTTCAATTTTATTTTTATTAAAATTAAATATTAAGCAAGTTATTCTATTAATTTATATCAAATATTAATTACATCAGTTAATTATTACCGTTGTTAATTTACATAATACTAGGCGTATAATATATAACATTATATTTTAGATCTTTAATAAAAAAAAAGTACTCCAATTATTCATTCCCAAAGAAAAAAATAAAACTATTTTTTTTTTTTTTTTTTTTTTTTACCTTGGGGTTATATACATAAAAAAAAAAAAAAATATTTTTTTTTTATAAGTATATACACGCAAAAAAAAAAAAAAAAAATTATAATAAAATATATCTATATGTTTTTTTTTTTAAGTGTTTGCGTTTATATATGCACTTTTCCTTTACATTTTAACATGAACAAATAAAAATGTTTCTACTCACTTTATTCATCTAAATGTTACTTATAATAAATCTATAATATTATTTATAGACCAAAATTATCCTGTTTTAACTAAATATGAAACCTATTTTTATAAATAAATCTTATTATATTTACATAACTTTTAATTATTTATCACATAACATCAACTTAATTATTTTAAACCTGAGATAATATATACATACTATAATTAAGATCAAACACAACATTAATATGGTTAACTGCACACACCACATTCATTATGCAAAAAGTAATTATTTTCTCCCCCCAAAAAAAAAATATCATTCACATACTAAAATATGTAATGCGCTGTATATATTTTTAATATACTATTTATTTGAAGATCTAGACCTTAGTGTGTGAATTTCATGAGAATTGTTTTTCTTGTATACTTTACATTCATAGGTAAAACTTGATATGTTTCACATTTATTCTCACTGCAATTAAAAATAAATCAATGATACTATTTATTGAAAAGACAGTAATTATAATAATTTTATAATATGGATCTTTATTCTTTGTGGAAATATTTTTATAAATAATATCTATTAAAATAATGATAAGTTAATAGTTTAAGTGGAAACTATAAGAAAAATATGTAATGAAAAATAATGATAATTTTAGATTCACTAAAATGTATTCATATTTTTGTTAGAGATTTTATGTATGATTTAAATTTATAATGATTTCTATGTAGTATTTTATGGAAACGTTTATATAAGTGTTCATGTTATTTCCTAATGTATTTTTTTATTTAGTTTATTTTGAATAATGCAATTTTTAAAGTAATAGAAACCATTACTCCATTAGAGAAGATATAATAAGATATTTATCTTTTAAAAATAATCACAGCAAGTTAAAAATAAATTTTTATAAAAAATTTCAAACTTCGTTTAAAAACTATATAATGAAAGACACGAAAATAAATGAATTATAATTTCTTTATATTTTTTTATTTTGACTTATGGAATTTTCATACTAAATTGTTGCTAGGTATTAAATCCCAATATATGAATGAATAAATAAGAACTTTTTATAAAGTAACATCACATATCAAAAAAAAAAAAAAAAAACTAATACAATTAATTTTTGATTAGTTTTTTATTTTTGCATAGTATTTAATAAACAAATTAATATAAAAAATGTTTAATAGTATTTATTAATTTTATTTATTTTAAAAATACATTTTGTAACACTTATGTAATATATGTATAATTACATTCTGTAACATGAAATGAATAGCATATTTTATGTATGTTTATAATATTTTTAAATAAAAAATGTTGACTTAGCATTTTATTTATGCTTAAAACATTAATTAATTTATAAGACATACAAAAAGTTTGATAAAAATTTTACTTTTTTTTTTTTATAGCTTACATATTTAAATTAGGGAAATCTATAATTATATGAAAAATAGTCTTTCATAAAAATATATAGTTTTTCTTAAAAATTATTTAAAGCATTATTATAAATTTCCGCATTTTTCTTAAGAATTAATTTTATTTTTAAAATAAACTCAAAATTAAAACAAAGAAATTTTTTATTAATACTAAAAAATTAAATATAATTTAGAAAAAATAAAATTATTTTAACAAAAAAAAAAAAATAATAAATTTATTTTTATGTATAAAATTATAGAACAAATTTTTTCTTAGTCTTTTTATATATTATTTTAAATATAGTATGTGTATATCTAACTTTTTATTTTAATATTATTTCATAAGAAACTAATAATATACATTAACTAATGGTATAAATAATAAAATGAACTTCTAAATATGATCACTATTTGTGTTAAATGAATAATATAAACCTTAAAAATAAAAATTGCTTTAATTATTTATGTCTTGGTTTTCTTGTTTAATTCAACATAAAAATCAAACTTTTATGTTAAGATGGATAATAAAAAGCATGTAAACCTCCTTTTATACCACAACATCCTTTGTTAATGAAATGATAAGAGCTATGTGAAAAAAAAGGCATATTGGCTAAAATAATTTAGTTGAATAAAATATCTCACAAAATTCGAAATACCCTAAATTTATGAGATTTCCATTATTATAGATATATTTTCTTTATAAATTTATATCTTTTAACTTTATTTCATTATTTACATACATAAATTTTTGTAATGATATAAAGCAATAAATCTTTAAGAGATATATCTTAAATCTACAAAAATAAACATAATAAAAAATATCCTAAGAGAAGGAGAGAAAAACATCGGTAATGGGATATATAGTAACATAAAATAAAATTAAAATGTAATTTGCGAAAAATTATTATTTTTATGTTTACTTGAAATGATTATTACATGCTATGTGAATGTCATGAGTAAAGACTCATGTTTTTAACTAAGTAAATTCGTAATTTACTTTAGTTCATGCTTCTTAATAGTGTAATTAATTAGCAAGTTTATTTTTTGTATAATGATGTATTAAATGATTATTCAAAAACTTCTACATTTCTTTGAATAATCAATATTATATAATGTACGTAGAGAAATCTATACTTATTTTATTTATTATAATATTACTTATTATAAATGATAATTAATTACTTGTAAATTATTCTATATTTAAGACAAAATTTATTTTACTTTTTGAAATAAACTTTACCATATTTATATAGCTTTTAAATAATTTATAACTTAATATTAGCTTTATTATTTATTTTATACTTGAGTTAATGAATACACCAATCAATTAACATTATACTTAGAATTATTAAAAAAGTAATTAAATGCTTTTTTCAAAAAAAAAAAAAAATTAAAAAAAAAAAATAAAATTATCGTACATATAACAAAGCGTATTATATAATGTACATATTTCTTTTAAATTAGTATACTATATTTTATACATAAAAGTAAAGTTTTAATTATTTTATATTCATTATAATTACAATTAAAAATAGTTAGACACTACTTTTTATTGATCAAATGTTCAATAAGTTTGATAAAGTTTTATTGAAACAAATTAATATATGGGATGTTGACTTATTAATTGTCTATTCACTTACTTTAATAGAGGATGTAGAGTTTCCTTTACTAGTTTAGTGAATTTAAATTTTAATTATAATTTTATAAACCAGTGAAATGTATTTATGTAGTCCATTTCATTAGGCGCTTACTGTTCTTAAAGGGAATTTATTTCCTTTAATGAAAATTTTAATCTTAATTAATTGACAATTTTTAATTACATATATTTTACTTGTAATATTATGAAAATTGTTTATCAATTAAAATCCAATGATCTCATTAACAAACAAAAATAATTAATAGAATATATATTAAATTGTATAAGAAATACAGATATAAATATTTCATTATTGTTAATGTCAAATATTCCTTTAAAATATCAAATGTGATTAATTTTCAGAATTTATTTTTTATAAACGTTTGTATAGATAGCTAAATATTTTCCATACAGCTAGTAATTACTGTCAAAAAGGTTTATAAAGCCTTTTATTAATCACATATAAAGTAATTTCTACTAATTTTATTTATTTTAAAATTATTTATATATAATATCTGTATAGTTACGAAGTGTGACGTAAAATAAATAACTTAATAAGATATTTATAGTTCTTCAATTGAAGTTATATTAAATATTTTATTGCACTATATAAGAGTTGTTTGATAAAATATTTATATAGTTTTATTAAAAATTTTACTTTTTATAAAACTTACATACTAAATATATAAATATAATTGATAATATAATATATATAAATATTATCTTTTATCAAAAATAATTCTCGTAAGTGATAAAATTTTATCTTTTTTTATTATTAATTGCTTATCAATTAATTCTTCAATAAAAAAAAGTTTATTATTATCTTTGTATAAATATGCATTAATGTTCCATAAAAATAAAAGAAATAAAAAGATATATTTTTTTGAATACATGTTTTAATATAAATATTTTTAAGTATTTATTTAATTGAACATGATAGGTGTAAACATTTTTTTAATACAAATTTTGCAAAATTTTTAACGTGCACAACTCAACTTTTAGCTCTATTCCATTTGGTTCTATTTAACTTTTAAAAATATTGATTATATTTATTATTTAAGGATTTCATATAGATTCATAAATATTCTGAATTTACTTTTATGAAAAACGAAATATTTAAGATATAAAAATGTTTGATAACATATTAATTATCATTTGTGAAAAAACCATGAATTATCACTAAATGTACAAAAAAATTAAATAAAATAAATATATGAAAATCTTATCTTCTATAATTATTAACTTGTAAAATACCCATAAAAAAAAAAGCATTTTTTATTAGTTTATATATTCTATAATGATATTATAAACTAAATATTTAAATAATTTTCTCGAACAATCTTCATACACAAATAAGTTTATAGCTTTATCTTACCTTTTGTATTATTTAAAATTGTCAATAATATTTATATTTATCAGGAGCATATAAACATATATATTTTGCTTTAAAAAAAAAAAAAGAATTTCATTTATATTTAATAAAATAATTTAATATTTTACACTTTCATAACAAGTGTTATATAAATAAAATAGTTTATTAACCTTTTTATGCGCTTAAATTTATTTTTACAAAATATAATGTGAATTATAGTGATTACGCAGAAAATTTTCGGAGATAAATTAAATAATTATTTTAAAATTTATATAAAATATATTTTTTTTGTTATATAAATATTTATTTTTATTATAAAAATTCAAAACATGAAATTTAATAAACTATTCATAAGTATAAAATAAGATATTTTTTAATAAATTAAAGATTACATTATTGTAAATAATTGTACCAATTTTTTTAGTTATACATTAAAGATTTTAATTTCACACGAAGTGAAAAATTTTTGCCCCTATAGAAAAAAAAAAAAAATTTAAGATTTTACTTATTTTTTTTTAAATTTAAATTAGATAAAAGAAAATAAAATAAAAGTTAGTTGATTTATTTTTTTTAAGTAATTTATGTTTAATAGTTATTAAGATAAAATAAGTTAAACTTTTTTTATATATGTATTTTACACGAAACTAGGAAACAATCATGTTAAATCCAATAATATAAAGTTTCAATAAAATATTATCATTAACCATAATAAATAATAATTGAGCAAATGATAGTTAATCTGAAAGCAAGATAATGTAAAAAATTAAAATTAAAATGAACAATAGTATTAAATCAAAAAATTAAACTTATTACATAATCACACATATTTTTATAATAAAATTTAATTCAAACTCAAAAATGTGTGTTATATTTAAATATATATAAATATAAAAGAATATAAAATATATAAATTTTAATTATAATACGTTTTTTACACACTATAATGCTATGTAAATTATTCAAAAGAACTTTCTTTTTTATGAATATATTAAAAAAAAATTTTATTGCATGTTAATTTTATCAAGAATATTAAATATATTAAAACGTTAATCAAAGCTTTCTTTTATAAATGATTATATACATTTTAATTTACTCTGTAAAAATATTATTTAAATTTTACTAAAGAAACAGATTAAAATTTATTTGAAAAAACTTCAGTGATAAGTTTATTTATCATATTTGGTTTCTTTTTTATTTAAATAAATAAAGCATTTTATATTATGAATTGGTCTATGTTTTTCATCTAAAAAAAAAAAAGATAAAATTGAAGAAAATAAAAATAAATTACAATTTAGAATGTTTATCTATAAATATAGGATAAAATATATTATTTTATTTAAAAATTTCTTATAAGTTTTTTCCTTTTGAATTTGTTGATGGAAATTTTCTAAAGAGTTAAATTTTATGGTTTTAATTTTAAGAAATTGATTATGTACCTTCTAGAATGAAATAAATAAAACTGAAAAAATAATAAAATTGAATGTGTTTAATATAGAATGTTAATTCTAATTTAGTATAATAAGCTATGAGAATATATATATATATATATATATATAGTTTAGATAAATGCAAAAAGAAACTTCAGGTCTTTCATAAATTCATTACTGTTTTAACTATATTTAAAAAGATGCTATTTTAAAATATGTGTATTTGTTAGAAAAATAAATAAATATTGAATAATATTTAGAAAATTTTTAAATATCTTTATACTTTAAATTTAATAACAAAGAATGTTTTATTTTTTATGATAAGCAAGTTTATCCAATTTCCTAAAGAAGGAAAAATTTAGGTAAGAGAATTTTTTTTATTATACATATGAGAAGAATAGAAAAACAAATTTTATTGTAAATAATTTAAGCTTAAATGTCTCATAAAAGTAGAAATAATTATTCCTTAATCAAATGGAAAACCATTTAGTTTTAGTCTACTATTTTAATTTCTTAGTAATAAATATTTAAATTACATAAAAGAAATGAGTTTTATAATCTTTTTTTTCTTTTTAATCCTTTATAGATTGTATTAATGATAATTATTTCCTTCTATGAAATTAGTCCATACTACAAAACAAAGAAGTATTTAATTTAATTTATAAGAAAAAAAAATTACATGTTTGTAATATATTTGAAAATATTTTTTTTTTTATATTTTATCAGGTTTCAACTTAAATTTATGCACGCGAAAACACAATTAATAAGAAATTTAACGGATTTTTGTGATGTTAAAGATGAAGATATCTTAAATGATCAAGGTATCTCAATAAAGGATTTACAATTGTTGTATAACATCCATGTAAATAAGAGTGAAAATACATCGACTGAAGTTTGTTTTCAAGATTCAAGAACTTTATTTGTAAAATTAATAGATATAATATTTTTAACAAATTACAATGAATACATAAAAGAAGAAAAAACGTATGTTAATTCTATACTTAACACGTTGGAAATCATCAACTATGAATTTTTAAATTTTTTCCAGAGTTCGATTAATGATGCAAAAAATAATATAGATAAAATATTTGAAGGTCTTGACATATATGATAAATATGAATTAAATAAATTTTTGAATGTAACCTTCACTTTGCGTATTCGTGAGAATAGCACGTTTGTATTAATTAATGGGGAAGATTTACAAAAATATTTAGAACAGTCTAAATTGAATGGGAACCTTCCTTTAAAATTAAAAAATTCCTTTCGTTATTTTAGTGAATTAAATGAAAAAAATAATACGTATTTATCTGAAATTACTGAAAAAGTTTTGACTAGCAATACATACCTTAGTAAATATTTTGGAATAAATGAAAGTAGGTTCCCATTGAAATATTTTTATGGAAAAAATATTTCTGTGGATACTCAATTACAAGTAATTAGAATGAAGAATCTTTTAAAGGAATTTGTTACTTCGATGTTTTGTGATAGAGAAAGAAAAGGGATTAGTACAACTTCATATCTTGAATTAAATGTTGGATATTTAAAATCCTTAATCGATGATGAACGCAAAGCGTTAGATACCGTTATAGAAGAAAAAACTCATGCATTATTTATAAAATTAAATAAGATATTATGTGGTGATATAAAATGTATGATAGCTTTTATTGCATACGTACTTGAAATAGTTAGAACTGAAAATAAATTTAAATTGGATGATATTGAAAAAAATTACGGAGAAGAACTATATAAGAATAAAATTTTACACGATATATATACTTTATTATTACATGAGAGAGATTACATAAAAAAATCCTTACTTGAATTTAAAATATATATTGAGGCTATTTTTGGTTTTGATGTCAACAGTTGGGGTATTAGATCGTTAGTAAAGAAGCTTTATGGATTAATTGATAAAAAAGAAATTATGAAATTATTTAATGTTATTGTATATTCATTATTATGTAAGAAACAAATAGATGAATATGAGAATTTTATAAAATTACTTAAAAATGAATCGGGAGGAAGTATATTTCATAGAAGAGCATTTATAAATTTTTTTAAAAAATCAGAAGATTTTGTATTTATTCCAGAAAATAAATCTATTAATGTAATGTTCAAATTTATGGAAATTTATGATCAAAACAATTTTTTATATAAACTTAATTTCATCTTTGAAGATATATCCAATATATTAAAAAAATTTAAAAATAGTACAGATAGGTTTAAGGTCTTTAATAAATTAATATATTTGTTAAATGAAGAATTGATTATGTCCAAAGATCTTTACTTTAGTTCTAATCAAAAAGTAATACTAAGAAAAAATGAGATTTTACTTTTTTTATGTGCAATTAAAAACTTCCAAGAAAATAATATCATATGTGGAACATAATGTCATATATATTTACAGATTAAATTTTAAAAAAAAAAGTTATATATAAATAAAAACAAAAATATTCAATTTTACATTGTCTTAAATTTTATATGTTTTTTCTCTTTTTATTAATAATTAATTTTTTAATTCTTAATTATTACGCATATATTTTTGTTTTTAATGATATTATGATTTATTAATTGGTCACTCAAAAACCTTTAAAATTATTTGACTAATCAATAAAAAGTATATAGACAAATATCTAATTTTATTTGTTATGATATTAAAAATTATAAATAATAATTAATTACTTATTATATTATTTAATTTAATTTAATTTAATTTAATTTAATTTAATTTATTTACTTTTTATAATAAATTTTACTGTATTTATTTAAATTTTTATAATTACACTATATAATTAATATTATACACGTTTTATGCGGTTTCATAAATTATAGGAAAAAAATAAATAAAAGATGATTTTATATCAAAACATACAATTCAGTACATGTATTTTTAATGTATTCATTATTTAAAATTAATACATTGGAACGATCGCATTTCAATATGCGAGTTTTTCTCATATATCCTATATGAGTGATTTATTAGTAGCCTATTTGAGAATTTGTTAGAGATTTAACAAACAGATTAGTAAAGAACATGTAGAATTTCTTCCACTAATTTAATGAATTTAATTATAATTCTAAACGTTATAAACCAGTAAATTGTTTTATACATAGAAGCATAATTGAGTATTTGTTGTCTTTAATATTAAGATGAATTTTTTTATTAAAAATCTTTATTTTATTAAAAATTTAAATACTTGTTAGTTATCGATTTTAATTGTATATATTTTATTTGTAATGCTATTAATAATACTTAGCAATTCATATCCATTGCTTTCAAATAAACAAACATAATAATTCAAAAAACACAAAATAAATTATATAAATATTACGAAATACGAAAATTTTAATATTGTTAATTTTAAATTTTCTTAAATAAATTTAAACAAAATATACCACAAGAAACTTTTTAGTCAATAGCTTTTTTTTTCCTTAGTATTTGCATGGCCAACTATTTATTTTTCACACAGCTATTACTTTCTATTCTCAAAAAGATTATTAACACCTTTTATTAACCAGTAAGTTAATATATTTTTTTTAAATTTTAACTTTTTTATGGGGAAAGAATTTTCTTTTGAGATTCTTAGGAAAAATTTTATTTCCTTTAAAAGATAAAATTTTTCTTACTTAAAATAATTATATAATTTAAATTTGTGTTAAGCATACACTTATTTTTGTTAATATGAAAAAAATAAACTTGATAAACGTAATTAATAAAATCATAATTAAGAGATTTTATATTTAAAAATCAATAGTTAATAAGTTATTATGTTTTTAATCAATGTATAGGACTTTTATTAAAACAAATAAATTCTTCATGAAAACTATTAATGCTCAACGAAGTAAACAGCATAAATATAGTTTATTGGTGTTAATATTAATATAGTATATAAGTCAATTAAACTAGTAGAAGAAATTCCACATTCTCTTTATTAACTTATTTGTTCATTACTTTGGTGAGTTCAATGAACAGGAAACTAATAAATCAGTAAATGAAAATAATAACGACATTGAAACTTTACATATTAAAAAAAATAAAGAATAATTTTCTATAGAAAATGTATTTTTTTTTAGAAGAAGGAAATAATTGTGTGCTAATAGAACTTTTTCTTTTACAAATATAATTGCCACTTTTTAAATTTTAACATGACGAAAAGGTTTATATATAAAATTTTCTAATACAATGATTTATTAATTGATTGTTAAAACACTTTTACACTGTTTGGATAGTCAAATTAATTAGGAGCATATAGAGAGATTCCTACTTATTTAGCATATGGTAAATTCACGTAGTGTCATTTATTAAATGCCTTTTATGTAATTACATATTATAAAATAAAAATATTTATATAATTATATACTATTAGTAAAATGATCTATTTAAGACAAAATAAGCATATTTATTTTATATATTACATAATTTCTATCACTTTTCTCATTTCTTTCAAAAAAAATTGTAAAAACTTATCATTTTTTTTTATCGCAATACATTTTTTTTTTATAATGTAAATATTTATAATTATGTCTCTATTTCGTTTCAAAAGCACATTTTGGTAAACTATTTTGTGGTTTATCAATAATACAGAATATTGCTGTACATATTTTCAGAAATAATTCGATATATATATATATATATATATATATATATATATATATATTAATTACTTTGCATGCAATGAAAATTCTTTGAAATAATTCATTTATATAACATAAAATCTCAAAAATGTCATAGTACTTTTTACTGACTATGTATAAAACTTATATGGAGGATAAACCTAAAAAAAATATTCATAATTACATAGTTATAATAACATATATGTATATTAATTTATGCACATAAAAGAAAAAGAGTTGTAATTTTTTTTTATTTTACTTTAATGCCAGTATGTCAATGATGTAAATTTTAAAAATAATAGATAATGGTTTTTCATGAAGTAATGAAAAATATATATAAAAACAATGTAAAAACTAAATTTATTTATCTTGTTAATTTATTAATTACTTGTTCAATGATTTTGCTAGAATCAAACAAATTAATAAATGGAATGTAAAGTATACTCAATTTAATTTCAATTCAATTTAAATTTTAATTTAAAATATTTATTTATAATAATTAACATCAAATGCTATTTATCAGTTAATTTTTTTTTTTTTTTAATTTACACAACACTCCAAAATGTAATCTCTTTAATATTGCTTTTTAACTTAAAAAAAAAAATACATATTCAATAGCAATTCGCATATTCAAACAAAAATATTTAATTTCTTTTTTTTTTTTAAAAGTAAAGAAAAAAGAAAATAATAAAAAAAATATCATGATAATATTTTTTTTAAGTTAACATCATATACCAAAAAAAATAAATATATATGTATATATATATATGATATATTTTTTTTTTAAATGCAAATATACACATATAAAAAATTTTTTTATTTATTTTCATTTTTTGTGTACCCATTTTTAGTGCAAGTATATATTTTTTTTTTAATGTAAAAATTTTTTCAGTAATTATTTTAATGTACATTTTTATGATTGCATACTATCCGTGCAGTTGAGCATGCACAAAATAAAGTGTTTTTATTTTATTTATTCATCTAAATGTTATACAAAAGAGGTCTAATATTATTTATAGACAACTTATATAGTACAATTATAGGAAGAGTATATAATTATCTATAATATGCGTCTTTATGATAAATAAAACAATTAGAGATTTTTCTACATATTCAATTAAATTGATTGTTTGGTATCTTATGTTATAAAATTATTCTAATAATGGTCTATATATAATATTATTAACCTATTTTTGATAATATTTAAAGAAAAAAAGTGGAGGAAAATTTTATTTTTCCATGCTATAATTCGCTAGAAATGCGCATAAATAAATACATGCAGTAAAATAAAAATAAGTACACAAAAAAAAAATACTTTCTTTATAAGTAGATTAAAAAAAAAAAAATACATACTCAGAAAGAAAATACACTAAAAAAATATAGATATATTTTATTATTTTTTTTTTTTTTTTGTATGTAATGCTTTCTTTTAAAAAAAAAACAATTTTTATAACAATGATTTTATTTTAATTTTCTTTTTTTCTATGAGATGGCGATGATACAGAGTATTTTTTTTTTATGAAAGATTATGAATGTAATGTAAAGTGTGATATACATAGAATATTGTACAAATTAAAAATAGCAAATTAAATAATGTAATTAATATTAGATATTAATAAATAAAAGTATATATTTTTCTTAATAATTTAATTTAATAAAAATAAAATAATCTTTTTCTCTATACTTTTTGTTAATTTGTTTGTTAAATACTAGAAAAGTCATTGAAGGGGAATTTAAAAGATAAAACAACTAATTAATAAATAATATAAATAAAAATTACACTAAGATTCAATTATTAAAAAATTTTTCTATTCATATGATGTATACATGATACTCTAAAAAGAATTGTTTAATATGATTATTAAGTTAAATTAAAAAGAATTTACTCTATTTTATTTAACACAGATTTTAATGATAATATTATGAAATATTTTATAAAAATATTAATATGTATAATTATAAAGATAAAGAAACATTAAATTGGTAGATTCGTTGAACATAAATAATGTTTCTGCCTTATCGATACGCAATTTTTAGAAAATTTTTAGTATTGTAATATTCAATAAAGGATTATATATGGACAATAAAGGTCAATCAAAAGATTTTGTTAATAGTATACATTATTTAATTTTATTGGTACGAAAAGAAAATAACAACATAATGGTAACTTTTTATTTTGTTAATAAAAAGAATAGTTAACCTTTTTTTAGAATGAAAATAACTACCTATATGGAAAACATATAGATAGACATGCAAGCTTTAAATAGAAAAAAAAATTATTAAGTAATTTTTTTTTGTTTTCCTGTTTATAATATCAAATACGTAAAAAAATATATTTATTTTTTTTTGAAAAAGATTAAAGGATGGGGAAAAAAAAAATGATCGAAAAAGATCAGAAGTGTTTTTTTTTTTTTTTTTGGCAAAAGAATTTCTTTAGTAATGAATTTATATTCTGAATTTTTAAGAAAAAATTTTACATAAATAATAATAAAAAATCATGTGTGTACTATTTATATAATTTAATTTGTATTTTATTGTGTACGTTTGTTAATTTTAACACAATATACCTAAGTGTTAAACATTATTCGTAATATTATAATTAAAAATATATAAGCACAATTAAATAATTAATGAGGATTTATGTCTTTAATAAGTATAATGAAATTCTTATTAGATTAAGTAAATACTTATAAACTAATAAATTCTCAACAATGTATTTAATACAAAGTTTATTGATTTATAACAATTAAAATTATACTAAATTAATTAGATTAGTAAAGATAACTTAACATGCTCTTTATTAATTTGTTAGTTTAGTACTCTAGCAAAGTCACCGAACAGGCAATTAATAAAACATGATTCTAAAAAAATATTGATAAAAATTCAAAAATTATTCAAATATAAATAATAGAATAAAATTAATACAATAAATAATAATAGTTTAAGAATTTATTATGTATATCAAAATTATTATAATGAATGTTATTATAGTTAAAATTCTAAGAATCTTATTTTAAAACAACTTTTCATTATTAGTTATATGAATAAACTATTTTATTCATGTGTTTTTTTTTTTATATTTGTTTTCATATATTTTAACTTCTAATAAAAAAGATTCTTTTTATTTACTTATGGATTCATAATTTTTTTTTTGGAAATCTTTTAATATTTTGTTGCAGATTAATAATATACAGTATTCACCTTTTATAATATGATAGCTAGTAATTATAAAGAAAATGACTAGTTAGAGAAGCTTATAATCTAGCAATTTATTAATTGTCTATTCAATGAATTTGCTAGAGTAATGGACAAGCATATTAATGAAGATAATGTAAAATTTCCTCTACTAATTTAATGAATTTAAATTTAGTTTTAAAAGTTTAAATCAGTATACTGTATTTATATAATCTACTTTGTTGAACATTTTTTTTTTAAGAAATACTTATTAACTTTAATAAAAATCTAATATTTTTATTAAAAATTTAAATCCTCATTAATTATCAATTTTGAATTACACACATTTCTACTTTGTTAAAAGTAATGTTTGGTAATTGAAATCCTTTACCCTTAAATTAACAAACATAAATAATTAATAGAATACAAATTAAATTATATAAATACTACAAATATGAAAATTTTATTATTGCTAATTCCAAATTTTCCTTTAGAATATCAAACTAAATTAATTCTTAGGATTCACTTTTTTTTAATTTCTTAAAAAAAAAAAAAAAAAATGAAATTTTTTTTTTTTCTTATTGTCTAACGATTGTACATATAACTATATTTTTTTCATATTCCTATTAATTTTTTATTTTCAAAAAGGTTAATAATTCCATTTATTAGAAACTATGTAATGTATCAAAAAAATATAAATATATTAAAATATGTAAATATAAAGTAAGAATTCTAAACAATAGGTAGATTAAAATACTTAAACTGTATTAAATGTTTTTGTACGTGACAATTTTTTTTAATTTTATTCAATTCTTAGAAATAAAATATATTTTTTTTTTTTTAGATAGATAAAATTAATTTTTGCATAAATTATAATATGGCAATGATTTATTAATTGGGTGTTCGGTGACTTTGCTAGAGTACTGAACAAACAAATTAATAAAGAGCATGTAGAGTTGCCTTTAAGGTTCCGATGTATTTATATATATTTTTAAATGCTTTGAACGAGTGATCCTTAATTATATAATCTACTTCATTCAACATCCTTTGATTTCAATAGGCATTTATTTACTTTAATAAAAATCCTTATTTTTATTAAAAATTTAAATCCTTATTGAACATTGATTATTAATTAAATGTAAATTACTTGTTTATATGTTATGAGTTACATTCAGCAATAATATGTATTGCTGTTGAATTAACAAACATAAACAATTATTGACAATACAAAAAAAATTATATAAATATTAATTACATGAAAATTTTATTGTTATATGTATAAAATTTTCTTTTACAAAATTCATCAAAATTATATTTCATTCCAAAAAATAAAAATTCCTTTTTTTTTTTTTTTTATCAATTTTTTTTCCTGACTGTCTTTGTACTTTTTTTAAAAAAAAAGTACAAAAAAAAAAAAAATTGATCATTTTTTTTTTTTTTTTTGTGTGTGTATGACAAATTTCGTATTCTTCATTTAACTAGTCCCTTCATTTTATAAAAAGGTTAATAAAGCCTTTTATTAACCAGACAAGTAGTGAATATCATGAGGTTGTGTATAATATTAATTACGTATTTTTTTGCAAAGAACATTAACCTTTTTGGAATACTAATTAGTAGCTATATAGAAAATATAAAGCTAGTCATTTACATTATCTAGTTTAAAAATAAAATAGAATAAAAATTATTTTTACTTTTTATTATTTTAATTTTTTTTCCAAATATATTTCTGTTTATTGATTTATTATTTTTTATCTAAATAACTTTATTAGTATTGAAAAAACAAATTAATAGAACATTTAGAGAAAACTCTACTTGTTTTATTTTTATAATAATAAAAATATTAAGTAAATTATTTGCTTTTTTTTAATTAACATCAAATATTAACTACATTAGTTAACTACTATTTTAGTTAATTTATAGATACTCTATAGATGTAATTTTTAACATTACATTTTTGATCTTGTATAAAAAAAGTACTTCACATCATCATTATCCCAAAGAAATAGAATAATTTTTTTTTTATATTATCTTTATATACCAAAAAAAAAATATAAATGTTTTTATAAGCATACAAAGAAAAGAAAAATATAATAAAATATATCTACATTTTTTTTTTAGAGTACTTATCTTTAGGGAAAGTATGTTTTTTTTTATTATATTTATTTTTAGTGTATGTATTTTCTTTTAGTGTACATAATCTTTGTGTACTTATTTTTTTTTTTTAGTTTATGTGAATACGTATGTGTATTTTCCGAGTATTTTAAAATACTTAAAAATAAAAATGTTTTTACTTATTTTATTTATTTAAATATTACTGAAGATGGGTCAATAATATAATTTATAGGTCATTTATAGAAGAAAAATCTATATTTTGAGGAACAAAATTTTTATCGACTAGAGCAATGTAATTTAAATTGTATTTAAATTTTTATATAAATTAATTTAAAAGAAGTAATAATTTTCTGGATAACTATTCATAAAATTATTATTAAAATTTTTTTTCTCAAAATTCAATATTTTATGAATATTTAAATTTCTGATAAAAATATAGGATTTTTGTTAAATAAATTTCTCTTAAAAAAAATAAGTACTCGCAAAGTAAATTGTAATTATAAAATTTACTGGTTTGTGGAATAGATATAATTTTTACATTAATTAAATTAGTAAAGGCAAATACATATGCCATTTATTAACTTGTTTTCTCAATACTCTAGTAATATTTTGGAAAGGGAAATTAAAAAATTAATAATGTATATGTTGAATTAAGATTAAAAAAAAAGATAAAATTAATATTAAGTGTAACTTATAAATAGTGAATAATTTTTTGTAATAACATTATAATATATTAGTAAATATGGCTATATATACCCTTTATTTATCTGTTTGTTCAATACTAGTAGAATCATTAACACATAGTTAATAAATTAAGTTTATATGATAATTCTATTATAAAATAAATAATAAAATTGATATTAAATGACAAATTATTAATGTTCATATATATATTATATATATGGTAATATTTAATTTAAAAATAAAATGAATTTTGTGTTAAATAATATAATACATAAGAAATTAACTTATATTTATAATAATAATAATATATGTAGAGATTTCTCTGTATGTTCTCCACTAATATATTTGTTCGACATTTGACATATTAATTGATTGCTAAATGATTTTGTAATAGTATTAAACAAACAATTTAACAAAGAGCACATTGAGAACTATCCAATGTTTTTGTTTATTAAATATGTATATTTAAGTAAAAATGGTCACTTACCTTAGCAACGTTTAAATTCATATTATTTGTACTATGTTAAAATGCATAAAAACTTAAATACAAACAATAACGAATTTCTTTTTATTTTTCCTTTTAAAGTATTGAATTTCACTTTTTTATTGTTCAAAAAGAATGAATTAAATTTGACTAAATTACATATCAAAACAAAATAATTATCCAATAAAAAAAAAAATAAATAAATAATATAATTAACAGTATAAAAATAAAAATAGTAACTTTTTTTTTTTAACTAGTAGATGTGGGTGACTAAATATTTTCCATTGATTTACTAATTGTCTATTCACTGACTTTGCTAGAGTATTGAGTAAATATATTAGTAAAGAGCATGTAATGTTACCTCTAATAATTTAACGAATTTAAATATAATTTTAATACTACAAATTAGTATACCGTATTTATATAGTCTATTTCATTTAGCATTTATTATTTTTAAGAGGCATTTATTTACTTTAATAAATATCTTTATTTTTATTAAAAATTTAAATCCTCATTAATTATTGATTTTAATTACATATAATTTATTTATAATATTATGAGTAATGTTTAATAATTCAAATCTAATGATTTCAAATAAACAAGCATAAGTAATCAATATAATATAAATTAAATTATATAAATACAACAAATATGAAAATTTTATTAATGTAGCATAAATTTTTCTCTTAAAATGTCAAATAAAATTAATTCTCAGAATTCATTTTTTTTTTTTTTTAATTTAGAAAAAATACAAAGAAAATTAATCGTTAATAATTTTTTTTTCTTTTTAGCTATCTCTTCAGTGAGAATTATGTATTTTCTGTGTATCTAATAATTTTTTATTCTATAAAAGGTTATATTACCTTTTATTAACTATCTGTATAAGCTACTATTGATCCATAAAAGATTAATAATATCTTTGACTAATTGTTCAATATACTAAAAAATTTCCTTAATAGACAATTAATACATTAACAAAATAGTATATCTACCATGGAGTTTTTATAATACATTAAATAAAATTATGAACAAAATTTTTTTTTAAATCTTAAACTAATTTATAATGAGAAAAAATGAAAAATACAAAAAAAAAAAAAAGAAAAAATAAATAATACAAAAAAAAAAGAATAAATAATACAAAAAAAGCAAGAAAAATAAAAAAACAAAAAAAAAGATAAAATATAAATATAATTGCAACAAAGAATAAACAACAAAAATATACTTAAAATATTCTGTAAAAGGAAATTAAAATATATAAAGGAAAGTATATATAAAAATTATATAATGTTAAAAAACAAAAATAATTTTTTTTTTAAAAGTTTTCCTCTTCAACAAAATTTACTTCTATAGTTTCATCTTTTTGACATGAATCACCCAAGTGACTACAATTTTCATACTCTAGTACATCATTATCATCAAAATCATTTTCCGAGTTTTCATTTTTATATAAAATAGAAAAAATAACACATGAACATACCAATAAACCACCACATATTCCCCCTGCGATTCTAACTGTTTCATTAACAAAATTACTTTTTTTCTTTTTTTCATCCTTTTCATTTGATTCTTGATGACTTTTACCATGATGAAAATTTTTGTTAATATTATTTCTTATTGAAACACCTGTATTTTCTGTTTTTGAAATTTCCTCCAAATGATTTTTTGTACTTTCCTCTAAATGATTTTCTGTACTTTTCTCTAAATGATTTTCTGTACTATTCTCTAAATTATTTTGTGTACTTTCCTCCAAATGATTTTTTGTACTTTCCTCTAAATGATTTTTTATACTTTTCTCTAAATGATTTTCTGTACTATTCTCTAAATTATTTTCTGTACTTTTCTCTAACTCATTTTGTGTACTTTCCTCTAAATTATTTTGTGTACTTTCCTCTAAATTATTTTGTGTACTTTCCTCCAAATGATTTTTTGTACTTTCCTCTAAATGATTTTTTATACTTTTCTCTAAATGATTTTCTGTACTTTCCTCTTGTTCAATTGATTTCCTTTGATGATTTGTTTTCATTTGATTTAAACTTTTTATAATAACATGAATAGACGAAATAGCATAACTAATTTCCTGAAAAAGTCCTTTATTTTTCTCTATATTATTTTTTATATTCTCAAAAATTTCTTTTGATTCACTTATTTTTTTCTTAATTTCTTTTTTATAATTATTAACATCTTCTAATGTCCTCTCTCTTACTTCTAATAAATCATAATCGTTTTCATATTGGTACTGCTCTATATCTTTCAATATTGATTTTGTTCTTTCTATTAAATAAGAAATTTTTTCTTCATATAAGATCATTTTATTGTTTTCGCTACTATTATCATTCTCAAATTCATTTAATTTTGTAACTTTATGCGTAATCTCTTCATAAATACTATTAATTTTTTGCAAATAATCTGAATTTGTATTTTCAGTGAGAAGCATTTCTTGTTCTTTTTTCTTTGTAAAATCTTCAATTTCCTTTAATTTATTTTGATTGTTTAAAAATTTATGTTTTTGAGTTTCTATAATATTTTCGTGTGATTTTGCTAAATCAATAAATTTCTCAGAAATTTTTTCCATTTCTTTTAGTTGGGTGTAATTGATATTTTTATAAATATCATTTATGCACATTTCTTCTTCTTTGAATTTTTTATAAAGGTTTTTTAATTCTTTTAATTTCCCATCCAATTCATTTATATTTTTATTATCATCTACTTCTAGAATTGAATTCTGAATAGCTTCAATTATTTTCATTATTTCTCCTTCTTTTCTTTTAAATTCTTCTGAAAAATTATTTGCATTTTCAACATTGTTCGATTTATAAATACTTAAGTGATTTTCATTATAACTTTTGTTCAAACTATTAATATCATTAGTAATGGAGCTGTAGACATTTTTTATGTATTCTACGCATGATGTGGAATTCTCCTTTTTTTTTTGAATAGTTAACAATTCTTTTGATATTTCAACATTAATAGTTGTAATTATTAATGATTTTAAAGATAATTTACAGTTTTTTCCTTGTTCTAGTAATTCATTAAAAGATGTTTCTACTTCTATAACACTATCATGCATATTGTTTATTTTTTCCGTAATTGTATCGATATCATTCTTGGCTTTTTCTAATACTGTCAGAGAAGATTCTTCCATTTTTGATTTTTCAATAATTTGTTCTAAATTATTTAAAGAATCCTTATTATCATTAAGTTCAGTTTTTATTGTATTAATTTTTAATTCTCTATCAATTTTATTTAATTCACTTAAATAAGAAGTTGATAGTTTTTTAAAATTTTCATACTCTTTATCTTTTTTTAAAATTTCATCATAGTATTCATTATCAATATTTATCTCTTTTATTTTTTCATATTTTTCATGTGCACCTTGCACTTTGCCTAAAATATCATCAATTTTATTTATCATATATTTTGTTTTTTTTTTTAACTCATCTCTTAATTTTGCTTGTTCATAAATATTGTCGGCTAAAATATTAATATTTTCACTCTCCTCTAATTTTATGTTTATATCGCTTGAAATTTCCTGAATTTTTAAAATAGTTTGTTTTGCATTAATTATATTTTCGTAACCTTCAAATTTTGTTTCCGTTTCTATATCTATACCTATAAATTTTGCTGCTTTATCTATTTCCTCGTAAACATTATTTGCTTTATCTTTATAAGAGGAATGCTCTAGTTGTCTTTTTTTTATTTCACTATATTTGATTTTTGTTTCATTCAATTCATTCAATGCAGAACTTACATTATCTGAATTTTTAATATTTTCAATATTCCTTTTAATACTTTCTACATTTTCCCTTACTTGAAAATTCTCTTCTTCAGATTTTTCATTCATTTTATGTAACTCTTCCTTCATATCAAATATAAATCTTAAAACTTCTTTTTTTTTAGCATTGTTTATATTATCCATCAACTTTTCCAATTCCCTTTCTTGTTCTTCAAGTTTTTTTATTTCTATTTGGGCTTTTTTTTTTTTCTCTTTCATATCATTGTAAGTTGTAGATACGTCTAAAATACACAATATAGAGCTTTCTATAGCTTCATATGATTTATCAAATGATTCACATATAGTATTCATTGTATTCTTATGTTCTTCAAATATGAGTTCAACATCTTTTTTTTTTGCTGAAGACTCCCTAAAGAAGGTCACTGTTGTGCTAATAATTAAATTTATTGATTTTTTTAAGGATTCTATGGCTTCTTTCTTTTGATATGCTATTTTCTTTATTTTTTTAAGAATTCCTTCTTCATAGGATTTTTTAGATATTTCCATTTCACCTTCCATACTACTAACATTAGTTTCTATGTCTTTTAGTTTTGTTAATTCAATGTTTAACGTGCTTTTTTTTTTTTCTAGCTTTTCTAAAATTTCTGAAACAATTCTTAAATCATTTTGCTTTATCTCTAAGTTACTCAGAGTAAATTCATCTCTTCCAGAATATGTTGGAATTGATTCAACTTCATTTTGAGAATTATTTAAAATTTCTAGTACTCTTTGTTTTATTTCCTCCATATTTAATAGAACATTATTTGCATTTGTTCTTATAATTTGAATTTGGGAATATGCTTCTGTAGAATTCCCATTATTTGCTTCATATTCTTCCTCTATATTTACATCTTCTTTTAGTATATTTAGTCTTTTACCTAATTTTTCTAATAATTTTTGAATACTAGTATATTCATCTTTAATTCCTGAAAATATATTTGTTACATAACTTTTTTTCATTTCAATTTTCATTTTTTCCGCTAAGAATAAAGATTCATAAAAAAGATCATTCATATTTTGTTTATATTGTGAAGATAATTCACAATTTTTACGTGTTGCTAGAAAATGCTTTTCTGCATTATTTAAACATTCTTCAGATTCATTCACATATTTATTTATTGAATCTATTATATTTTCTGTTATTTTTTTTTTTTCATGTTGATCGTGATGTTTTAAATATTCCATTTTATTTTTTCCCCTTTTTATATTATTAAAATAAATTTTTGTAGCTTCTTTATGTTCTTCGGCCTTTGTTAAAAAGTCATTTATATTTTCTTCATTAGTTGTAACACGATCCTTAATAATTTTAATTTCCTTTATAGCTCCATCAATAGATGCTTCATCTTGGTTACTTATAAGTAAGTCTTTTAGCTCTTGCACCTTTTTAATATCACTTAATATTTCTTTATTTATAGTTTCTGACTTGGTAAATTGCTCTTTTGCATTTTCTTCTTCTTTCTTAGATAGTTGTGTATCTCTTTTCATATCTTCCATAATATTAGTAAAATTTGTATTCATTAACATTTTTTCCATATTTTTAATTTCATTTAATGCATGATCTATATCATTTTTTTCCTTTTTGATATCCTTCAATTTATGTTCAATATTTATTTTAATATTATCAATATTATCTTCTGGCGTAATACTGGAGATTTGTTCATTTATTGTTGTAACCTCTTGATATAACATTATTATTTTTTTTTGATTTTCTTGAGATTTTCTAATATAATCTTCATAATTAAGATTTTCCAATCCATTTAATGTCATAATCATTGAATTTTTTTTTAATTGTTCAATTTTTTCTTTATATAAATTAATTGCCTCTATTTTTTCTTCAGACTTCTTTTTCTCATCGTTAATTTGAAATATGATATCATGTATTATTATTTTTTTATAATCTAATACTTTTATATTTATATCTATTAACGAAGGTTTTAATTTCTCTTTTTCTGCATTTAATCTTTCCATAATATCGTTCATTTTTTCATAAATTTTTTTTATATTATCTTTTTTTTCTTTTGAGTTTTCATTATTGTGTTTTTGATAATTTGATAAATTCACTTGTTCTTTAGATTCACTTTTAATACTTACTAATTTATTTTTATGTGATTCAATTATATCTATAAGATTGATAATAAGTTGAGATGCTTTTTTTAGCATTTCTTTATTATTTTCCTTAATAAGGTTTTTTATATCATTTTCAGAATTGTAATTTTCAGAATTTCTCTTAGTTCTCTCTAATATATCTATATTTTTTTCTGTTTCATCATTTATTTGTTGATCTAATTCAATTATACGATTATGAAATAAATTCGAAATTTCGGTATTTTGGATATTAATTATGTTATCAATTTCTAAATTTAATGATGCAACTGATAATTTTGTTTCATTTATTTTATCTATAATATCTCTCAAATCAACTTTTTTCCTTGATATACTTTCTGAAAGAGTTTTAACATTTTCCTCGGTAGGAGCATTACGAACATTTTCTTTTAATTTTTTAGATAGTTGCAGAATTGCATTTGATTTTTCCCCTAGATCATTAACTTTATGTATTTTATCATCTGTATCGCTTTCTTTCTCTTTTAATTTACTTAAATATTTAGCTTTTATATTTTCTTCTATTAAATGTTCTCCATTTATTATAATAGTTTCTTTAATTATTTTATCTCTTAAAGTATCAGCATTTTCTTTTAAATTATCAATTAGTAATTTGTTTTTATTGGATTCATTTATAATATTATTTAAAATTTTAGAAGATTCAATAACTGAATTTGAAAAATTGATTAGGTTTATACTACTTTCAATTGAGGTAGTTGCATTATTAAACTTCATCTGATGCTCACTTAATTTATTATGAACGTTTATCTTGTCAATTTGTTCTTTTATAGATTTAATATTATCAACAATTTTAGTGTCTGGGCATATATCGAAGTATAGATTTAATTTATTGTAAAGATCTAAATGCTCTCTTATAGTGTTTACAGAATCTTCTTCATCACTAATTTGTTTTTTAATTTCATTTTTATTATCAAAAATTGTGTTTTCAAGGTCTAATGTTTTTTGAAAGATATTTGTTCCTTCTAGTACATCATTATCGTCCTCAAAAAAATTGTTCAGGAATTCATTTTTTCTCCTTACTATATTATTTTCATAACTTTTAAGTGTATCCTTGTTTGCTTCATAGTTATCTATATTTGTAGATGCTAAATTAGATATTCTATTAAAGTCACTTAATGAGTTATTCATTTTTTTGTGCAAATCATCAAGTAATTTTGTTATAATACTATTCTTAAGATCTATAATTTTATTATTTGCGGGTTTTATATCATTCTCTACAATTGACGAAGCGTCCTTTACTCCTTGAACTATTTTAGTGTGCTTTTTTGTTGTATCCTCAAGAAGCTCATTAATTCTATCTAAACTATAATTTTCATAATTTAGTGATTTTTTTTCAGCTATAAACTGTGATATTTCTTCAAATAATTTTTCTAGCATTCCATCTTCAAATAAAGATCTTAATGCTGAGTCAATTTTTTCGTTTACTTCCTGTTTTTCTCTTAGATATTTTTCATCATTAAAGGATGTTTCATTTATTAATATTTCAATAATTTTAAGATCTTTATTTTCACTACTTTTTAAATTAATAATTAACTGTAAATCATTTTTTTTGTTGCTCATTTCTTCCAAGAATTGTCTTATTTTTTGTATGGAAATTTGTTTGTTTTTATCCTCTTGTCCTTTTAATTTTTGTAGATTGCTTTTTTTTTCATTAATTTGTTTATCTAAGCTGCTAATTTCATTTTTTAATCTTTGTAAATCACTATAATTATCTCTTAATATACTAAGATCATCACTTGCTGTTGCTATAATATTTTCAATATTTTTTTTTATACTTAAAATTTTCTCTGTAACATCAGTTAAATTATTTTCTTTACTTAGTGGCAATTCACTCTTTAATTTTTCTATATTAATGGGCTTTGATTTAATAGAGTTATACTTTTCATTCAGCAAATTCATTTTTTCCTCCACTCTGGTATTATACAAAGATAATTCACCACATAATGTATTGAGTTCATTTTGGATGCTAATAATTTCTGGACTATTATAAGCACGTGATAAATATTCTAAGCTTTCCACATATTTACCAATTATGCTTTTTATATTATTAAATATTTCCTGAGAATTTAAAATAATTTGTTCACTCTCTGATTTTACACTTTCAGGATAAGTTAATAATATTATTTCCCTTCCAAAATTTTGTACTTCTTTTATATATATACTATAAGTATCGCTTTTAAATACATAAAAAAGTTGCTTTAATTTTTCATTCCATATTTTATAATGATGAAGTCCCATACCTAATGATGTAATATAACTAAGATCTCTTGTAATGGTAGACTTTTTAAAACTTTTATTATTTGAATTTTTCTCTGCAATATCTAACATTTCATAATTGTAACGTATAGCATCTATATTTTTTTTATAGTTATCTTTTATATCCATAATTTCTTCTATTATAACCTTTAAAGAATTTTTAGCTTTTTTTTTACAAAAACTTTCTTCCTTAATTCTTAATAATATTTTATCGTAATTCAAAAAATTTTCAACTTCTCGTAAAAAGTTTTCATCTTCTTTATGTAATTTTCTTGCAACTAAATAATATCTAATAACTTTTTTATACATATGCAGTAATACATAAGTACATACACGTGAACTACATTTATAAGGATTGCATCCTTGGTTATTACAAAATTCTTTTTTTATGTAATTATCTACCAAAAGAAAAGCCTTCTCATCCTTCTTTTTACATTCATTATAATAATTAGTTGCAGCTTTTATATCCTCATTTATTTTTGATTTAAAAAGGCGAAGATCATTGTTAAATAAGTCTCTTTTTTCTGCATCTTCTGAAAGTAACAATAAATCATAAAATTTTTTTCTCATTTCTACTTTAGAATTTTTGCAGAATTTTATAAGATTAAAATCACAATCAATGAGCGTTGAAACCACATTTGACGAATGTCTTACAAATTTAGTCCTGTGAGAATCATTAAAAAAGGATTTTAACTCACCATAAGAATTTGAAATTATATATGAATTTTTAGCGTTAGTAAGTTTTTCGTCAATTAATCTCATAAAAGAATCGTATTCCTTCAAAGTATCTGATTCAATTGACCTTATGCTTGCCGTGTGAATAAAAGAATTTGTAATTCCATTTACTTTATCTTTTCCATTTTCTTCTTTAATAATATATGTATTTGAGGAATATGGAGTATTTTTTTTTATATAAGAAAAATATGATGCATTTGTATTTTCATTAGAATTTCCTAACTTAACAGATGATATACTTCTAGGAGAATGCGATGCTTTTATATTTACATTTCTAAATTTCTTACTTCTTTTATTGTATCTATTTTCGCCTAAATTATTAAAAGTTTTATATTTCTCTTTTCCTTTATTATTGTATCTTATTATAGAATTATTTTCTAATTCTTTACTTTCTTCTATATTTGAATAAAATAATAAATTGTTATCATTATATTTGAATTTATTTAATGCATTCTTATCTTCTATCTCATGACTTATACCTTTATATATATATAAGGGAAATTAAAGAAAATTACAGCATAAAAAATATTTAAATTTTTAAAAATATAAAATAAATATAAACATAAATGTGCGTATATATAAATTTTATTACCAAATAAGGCAAATAGTAAACTCAAAAAGGTCACCCTAAATTTTTTTTTTTTCATATTTTACGTAAATTTAATTCTTTTTTTACTAAAAATTTAAATATATGATATTTTTTTTATTAATGAATTATTTTCCATATAGATATGGATATAAGATACTTCTTTTTGTTTTATTTTTTAAAAATATTGTTATAACCCTTTCTTTTAAATTATAATAATTTTTTTATTATAAATATAAATGACTAAGTTTAATATTCATAATACATTTTCAAAATAGAATATATCTAATAAAATATATAAATTCGTTGTCATACATTGTACACACAGAAAAAAAAGAAACATCAAAAAAAAAAAAAAAAAAAAAAAAAAGAAAACAACACAAAACAAAATAAAGCTTATATTTTTGTATAAATATATAATGAATTAAAAATAAAGAAAAATATATAATAAAATCTACCTTAAAATGTCAAGTATTGACGTTAAAAAAAGTAAGTCTCATAAAATTGAAGAAATTTGATATAAATTAAGATTAAATAAAAAAAAATTATCTCTTATTTTTTCTTATTATCCTGTAAATTAGCAACCTAAACATTGTGTAAGGAGGTATTTGTACAAATTAAACGTGATAAAATTAAAAAAAAAAAATGATTAATTATAGGGTTTCTGAATGTGTGCTCATATCAATTAAAAGGAAAGTAAGAAAAGTATTTACATACATTTATTAATTATAAATGGATTTAAAACTTTTTAATTTCACAAATTTCTCTTATGAAATAACATTAAGTTTTATTTTTTTAAAAGAAATATTAAAATTATTACTCAATTAAAAAGGAATCTTTATAAAGTAGTACATCAATTATAAAATAGGTTAATTAGAGCTTGTTTATACCTATTTTACTTATTAATTTTTGTTTTCTATTTATTTATCAATATATGAATAATAAAATAAGAACAGAATCGATTTTCATAATTAACATTGTTTAAGTTGATATTTAATTTGTTTTTTTCATTTTAATATTTTCCGTTTAATTTAAATTTTTACCTTTTTTCTTATTTTTATCTCACTAAAATTATTATTTAAGGTAAAATTATTAATATTCATCGGTTTGTCGCTCCATAGTTGCATGGATCTTTAAATGATCAATTAGATATATTTAATATTGCAATTTATATTTATCCGTTATTGACATGATATTAATTTATATTACGAATACTACTATTATTCCATTTCACGTAAATTCATATTTATATAATTTCTATTTTTATTTTGTTTATTATTGTTACTAAAGGTTTAACATACTATAATTTTCGTTTTCACGAAGCTTCATTTTATAATTTTTAATTTAACATAAGTCAAAAGTAATTGCAATTATAACCAAAAATTACATTAACCCTATTTTTGCATTTATTTATTTTGTTTTTTATTTATCATTAATATTATAATTGTGCATGCTATAATTTTTTCTTATATAGCAATGATTAATGGCTTCATGCAACCCACATATACTTCATTTTTCTTTTAATTTATAAATTCGAAATGTTATTTAATTTCCATGGTGTATTTAACATTAATTTTTTTCTTAGTTGAACTTAACAAAATTATATTGTATATTTTATTTTTTCTATTCTGTATATCGAGTTTTTTTATTAATAAATAATTGATCTTGTATTTAAAATTTATTTATCAGTTCCTTTTAATATTTTTATTAAAATATGAATGTTTTTTAAAGTAGATTATCATATAGTTTATTATAACAAAAATAGAGATAAAAATTTATGTTTTTTATTTATTTTTTCAATTTATATTTACTTTTTTTAAATATTTTTATAGTTTTTATTTTACAAATTCTTTTAATTTATTGAGATTTTTTTTTTTTTTATATTTATAAAAAGTTTTCGTTTTATCGAAATTGCTATTTTTATATTTTATTTGTAATTTTTTTATTCCATTTTTCATAAGTTTACATATGTAATTCGTCATATCAAGAAATTTTAAATATTGAAAATTAAATATTCGCATTAATTTTTTTTTTTTCTTGGAACAAAAAAAAATAATAAAATAATTTATTAAAATAAATTATTCTCAATTTTAACTAGATTAAATTAATTTTAAAAAATTAAATATATAATTTTAATTTTCGTTAATTACGATCATAAATAAAATAACTTAAATTTACAAATTTATATTAATAAAAAGAAAAATATATTAATAATGTTTGATTTTAAGGTAAGAATATTTTAGAGTACTTTATAATATCTGAGATATTTATAAGTATGAAAAAAAATTACTAGAGAAATGATTATAATACGTATCTTCTTTTTTTTAATATATTTAAATAAATTATTTAAAAAATAACTAACAAAATAATTATAGAGTATTTAAAAGTATGATGAATGAAAAACCAATAAAAATAAAGAAAAAATTAATTGTATGAATATATAATAACTTAAAAGTAAAATAATTATATATAAAGTTAACAAACTGAATAATAGAAATTTACAAAATACACACATTTAAAATAAAATTTCATAATTTAATTGTAACTATTTAAAAATTTTATTAATAGTTGATTTATTAATTTCCTTTTCAATTATTTTTACAAAGAGATTGTTAAAATGCTTATAGAGTTTCCTCTATTAGTTTAATGGTTTTAAATATAATTTAAATGCTATAAACTAGTAAACTGTATTTATATGGTCTTCGTTAAGAATTTATTATTTTTAAGGGGCATTTATTTAATTTAATAAAAATTATATTTTTTACTAAAAACATAAATCTACTTTTAATATTGGCTTTTAATTAAATATTTATCATAATTTTATGAAAAATGTTTATTAATTCTAAAAAATTTCTATTAATGTAACAAAAGTAATTATTAAAACTCAAATTTAATACACATATAAACATTACGAGAACGAAAATTTTATTTTTGTAAGTATAAATTTTTCATTTTAAAATATTAAATAGAATTCTCAAAATTTATTATTTTTCATTCCTCTAAAAAAAAATATTACATTTTTATTTTTTTTATTTATCACATGCATGTCTGTGTTTTTAATATAAATATTAATTTTTATTATCACAAAGGTTAATAACACCTTTTATTAACCAATAATTCATTAAATATCCTTTTTAGATTATTGAACTAATAAGTTAATGAAGAGCATTTAAAGTTTCTCTAATTAATTTAATGCAATATTTTTGTAGTTAAGCATTATTTCTTTTTATAGAGGCATTTATTTATTTTAATAACAATCCTATATTCTTAATGAAAGCATAAATCTTCACTACTGATTTTTAAGTACAGAATCTTTTAATTAGAATTTTATGAATAAAGTTAAGAAATTCATGTCAATTGATTTTAAGTTACTAAAAATATTTAAATGTTAAAAAACAAACTTATTGTAGACAATAAAGTTTTATTATTGAAAAAATAAAATTTTCTTTGAAAATCTCTAAGGAATTTATCACTAAAAATTACTCCAAAAAAAAAATTAAAAAAAATATATTAAAAATTAATGAAAACATGTAACCTATAAAAAGAAATAAAAAAAATTAATAGAATTTTATTTTGCTTTTCTAATATAATACTAGCACTTGTGTACGTTTAAGAGTATGTTTTTCATACATGTATTAATTTTTATTATCAAAAAGGTTAATAATTCCCTTATTAACTAATAAAAGATTTTACGAAAATATATTATAATTTTTTTTTTTTATTTAATTTATATCCTTACTCTCTTAGCAAACTATAAACTCAAATTATTTATAAATACACAAAGGTATTTTCATTTAAACTAGTATAATTTAAATTATTATATGAAACTCAGAAATTTTTTTCCATTACAAAAGTTAATGTTTTTTTCACTATTAGGATGCATTGAGAAAAGTAAGATTCAACAGAAATAAAAATCAAATAAAATAAAAGTGACAATATATAGTTTTTAAAATAATTATATATATTATTTATATTAACATAATTAATAAAAAAGGAGGACAAAGAAAAAAACATAATATATATGTTTAAGAAATATTTATAGAATAAATATAATATTTAATAAATTCTTAACATTACGCTTTTTTTACATATAAATGTCTTTTAAAATGAAAATTCTGAGAAACAAAAAATATTTCTTATTATCATTATAATAGAATTTTATTTTTATTGTTTTTTATTAATCTAGCTTATTGATACACAAATAATATTATGAAAAATTATAAAACATATGAAAAATAGAAAATAAAGAGAAAAAAGGAACCTTGCATAGCACATGTTTTATTAATTGGGTGTTCGGTAACTTTACTAGAGTACTAAACAATCAAATTAATAAAGAGCATGTAGAATTGCCTCTACGGTTTTGATGTATTTATATATATTTTTAAATGCTCTGAACGAGTGATCCTTAATTATGCAATCTACTTCATTCAGCATTCTTTAATTTTAATGGGCATTTATTTACTTTAATAAAAATCCTTATTTTTATTAAAAATTTATATCCTTATTGAATATTGATTATTAATTAAATGTATATTACTTATTTTTTTGTTATGAGTTACATTCAGCAATTAATATATATTGCTGTTGAATTAACATAAACAGTTATTGACAATACAAAAAAATTATATAAATATTAATTATATGAAAATTTTATTATTATATGTATAAAATTTTCTCTTACAATATTCATTAAAATCATATTTTATTCCAAAAAAAAAAAAACCTTTTTTTTTTTTTATTTTTATTTATTGGTAACAAATCTTTTTCCAATTGTTTTTTTTTTTTTTTATCAATTTTTTTTTTTTTCCTGACAATCTTTGCATTTTTTTTTTAAAAAAAATACAAACAAAAAAAATTGATAATTTTTTTTTTTCCTTTGTGTGTGCATGACCAACTTCGTATTCTTCTTTCAACTAGTCCTTTTATTTTCCAAAAAGGTTAATAAAGCCTTTTATTAACCAGCACAATAAAATGAAATAATTAAAAAGATAATATATATCATATCATAACAGGTTAATTTTTATTTTATTTTGTTTTTCATTATAATATATTAATATATATATTTAAAAATGAATATCCTGAGAATAAAAAAAAAAAACAATAAAAAAAAAGACTATAAATATTTAAAACTTTTTGCTATAATTAATCAAATTTGTTAGTGAATAATATTTAATTGAAACATAGATTAATTCCATTTCGATAATTTTTTCTTTATAAAACCATTTTGACCAATTTGTTAATTACTTTTTCATAACCATATGTGTAGTGTTGGGAAAATTTATAAAAAACATGTAGACTTAAATTATTTGTCATAAAAATTTTTCAGTAACATTTATATAAACTTTATACAATTACATTAAACAAAACTAAATAAATAGCTCATTTCTTCTAACAATTACAATCACTTAAATAAAATCATGCCAACATTTTTATCATTCTTAATGCATTACATAGTAAATGAAATACATGTATTTAATAAAATTTATTCCTTTTTTTTTGTTGAAAAGAAAATTTTTAATACAAAATTGTTTAAATATATATAAAATAATATTTATTATCTTTGTATTTATTATTTCCAAAAAAAAATTGAATTCTTCTTTAAAATAGAAGTTTAAAGAAAAAAAATTAATTTACATTTGATATTTATTATTTATTATTTATTATGTAGGTTCATTTTCACAATATTCTATAAATACAATATTTAACATTAAGCTTTTAATCACCTTAATTTTATTTTTATTAAAATTTCTTGAGTTGTCATAAATCCAAAAAAAAAAAAAAATAAAGTACACCTTTTTTTATTTGCAAGTGAATACAAAATAATAAAATATAATAAATCTATTTTTTTCTTGGGACGCATACTTTTTTTTATATGCATTTTTAACATGTGCATTTAGATGTTCACATTTCCCTAGCATACTTAAAACGTACAAATAAAAATGTTTTTACTTATTTTATTTATTTAATTATCATTTAAAATAGGTAGATAATAATATTTATAGACTAATTATTAACTTATTTATAACCAAGGTACTTTTATATTAGGTAAAAATAATAAAGATAGATATATGTAACTTATTTTTATTGGTTTTTTCAATGCTTTACCAAAGTTATTAAACATAAAAATAATAAATTAAATGAAAACATTAGGAATATATTAAAACCTATAAAAATAATGTACCATTATATTATAGTTATAATATAATGAATATAGAAGAGGAAAATCTTAAATTGAATATTTTAAATGGAGTAATTAATATTAATAATTTTTGTGAATTTAATAATATGAAAGAAGATGATAAATATAAGATAAAAAGAGTTCATAAATTATTTAAGTTTAATTAAGCGTGTTTTGAAGATCATTTTAAATAGTTGTATAAATTTTAAAATACAGCATTGAATATAAAGTGTCCTGAGAATATGGCATCTACATTAATTAATTTGATGTTATATAAAACGCGTTGAAGTGTCGTAGAATTAATATATGTAAATAAAATATAATTAATATGATACAGTTACAAGTTGCATTATCTAAGTCTTTATTTGTTGATTTGTAATTTATTATTTCCTATTCGGTGACTTTTCTAGAGTTCTAAACAAATGTATTAATAAGGAGTATGTAGAATTATCTCTACTAATTTAATGAATTCATGTATAATTTGAAATGTTACAAAACAAATAAACTGAATTAATATAACCCACTTCGCTGAAAATTCTTTGTTTTCAAATGGAATTTATATACTTTAATAAAAATTCATATTTTTATGAAAAAATTTAAATCCTCATTGAATGTTCATTTTAATGAAATATATTCTTACTTATAATGTTATGAAGGATGTTAAGACACTCAAATCTAATGCTTTCAAGTTAACACACATAATTAATGAAATATAAATTAAATTATATAAATGTTACAAACATGAAAATTTTATTATTATCTGTATAAAATTTTTTTAAAAAAAAAAAACTCAAAATAAAAATTCACAATTAGGAAACTCTCTGGTCAACAAATTCTTTCTCATCTTTTTTGAACTTTTCGTTTTGATAGTTAAATCTTTTTAAAAAATATAAAAAAATATTTTTTTACATATATCTTTCATAAAAAGAAAATAAAAAAAGTTAGCAAGTAATTCTTTTTTTATATTTATCTAGATCTTGCATGGATAACTATGTATTTCCTGTATATCTAGTTATTTTCATTCTAAAAAAAGGTTAATAATTCTTTTTATTAATAAATATACTAATTTATTAATTAACAGATCAACAATTTATATGATATTTAAATGGTCAAATAAATAAAAAGCATATAGAGTTTTTACTTCTAATTTAATAGTTATAAAAGTTATATATTCATAAAAAATAATAAACCTTATATATATAGCTTGCTTCATTGTATATTTATTATGTTTATATGATATTATTTACTTTATATTAGAATCATTTTATTTTTGTTTAAATTTAAATTATCGTTAAATATTGATTTTTAAGTAAGAATCTTTTAATAACATTTTTGTAAATATCCATTTACGAATTTGTTTTCATTTTTTTTAAATAAATTAAAATATATAAAAATTAAAACAAAACTCAATTATATTAAACTGTTTATTGACAAAAAATAAAATTTCTCTTAAAAGGAATAAAATTAAAAAAATTAAATTAAAATATTTTTTTTTACCGGTGAATAAACTTGAATTACTTTATATTTCTATGAACAGCTACTATCTGTTATTATAAAATGATTAATAATTCCTTTCATTAATCACATCAAAATGTGCATTGCTTATTACATATTTTCAGTGTGCTATTTTTTTAAAACTCGTAAACCTTAGTGTAGGTATTCTAAAATTTTTATTTTACTCGTATACCTTACATGCGTAAGTAAAAATTTATCTATTTAATATTTATTCTGATTACAATTAAATATATATCAATAATTAGTCTATAAATAATATTATGGGTCTCGTTTATATAATATTTAGATGAATAAATAAAATAAAAAACATTTTTGTGCATGCTAAATTGTGAGGATAATATACAATAATAAACGAGTTCTCTAAAATAGTCATTCAAAAGTATGTGCACAAGATAAAGAAATATACGTGCACTGAAAATGAGAAAACTAGCAAAAAATTTTTAATTAATAATAAAATTTTTTATTTTTTTTTGTGTGTGTTTCTACAATTTAAAAAAAAAAGTATATGTAATGTATTTTTTTTTTGATACATAACTGTAACATAAAAAGAAAATAATATATCATGATAATATATTTTTACTTTTTTTAAAAAAAAATGGTAATCTTAGATTTTAGATATTTTTTTTTGGGGGGAATCAAGTATGTGTTCAAATCGTGATGGAGAGTATATATTATTTAAGTTAAAAGATTTTAAAATTTAAAAATTTAATTAAATAAGAATTAAACTAAATAGAGTTTTCTATATATAACCTTTGTTAATTTGTTTGTTTAAAACTAGTAAAGTCATTGAATGGACAATTAATAAATCAATAATGCTATTTGTTAACTACTTCTCTGCATTTTCTTTATAAAAATTGCTAAATGAATAATTACAAAGTTCTATGAAATGCAAATTAATATATCAAGTATGTATTAACTAAAAATGGAATAAAACAAGTTATACCAAACACATTCATTATATATCAAAGAAATGTAATAATGCTAAAGATAAATGTACCATTACTGAAAAAGAATATTCCTAAATAGTTTGTAAAAACATTAAATTATTATAAGAAATGGTATAAAACATTAATAAAAGGATTTTGTAAAGATATTATATGAATAGATTAAATTATTACTATAAAATTGTATCTGTGGAACTTGAGATTATCTTAATTTATAAATGAACTTACAAAGTTTAAGATAGCTTTACTGACTGAATTAACAGATCAATATAAAAAAAGATTGATAATTAAAATTATATAATATTTAACTGTATTAAGTCTCAGGAAGAATATGAAGATTTAAATTCCATTTAATCTTGTTAGAAAACTTATGATGAAACCAATGCTGGTTAAAGCAATATGCAAAGAGATATAATATGAAGAAATAATTTCCAAGTTTATTATATAACGAAAATGATATACATATCTAATTAATAAAATATTTTACTTATCTTTATAAAATTATAACAAAATTTTATATAAAAAAGTTTTTAATACATGGAAGATATTTGAAATATATGTATATGAAGACATTCGTAGTAATATATTTAAAATAACATGTATCTATATTTATATATATATAAAGATTTTTATTTTTTTGAATAATGATAGATTGTAACTTAAGTCTTCAAAAATAACAAATAAAAGTTAATAATTAAAAAGCTATTAAAAAATGTTATTAAAAAAAAAAAACAGTAATATAAAATATTGAATTTACCTACATAATTACCTGGAAAGTAAGTAAATATTTATAATAATATATCAATAAATATACCAAATATAAATTTCTTTACATATTTTTTATTAATTGAAATATTTATAATGCTATTAAGTTATTCAAAAAAACCAAAGAATAAATTAATATAAAAAAAATACGGAAATAGTTCAATTCATTGTTTTCACAGTAGTAAGTTTTCATCATACTATGAATTAATTAAGATCTTAAAGAAAGTTAAGCGACATTTTTGGTGATATAATATTATTCTTAATATTGATTAATATATTAAACATTGTTTGCTTTCTTAAGCAATGCACGATAAACGATTTAAGTATAGCAAAAATCAAATATTACCAAAACCTAATGTATTTTATATGGTTCACTAGATATTGTAGGATCTAGAATAAGAAAAATAAAAAAAATACTTTATACACACAGTGAAAGATAATTATTCATATTTATATTAACAAATCTAACTAATAAAACCCTTTTTATTGTAAATTCAATTGAAGTTATAAGTAACAAATTTATCTCTATATTTATATATTCAAGAATAATTTTAATGGATCATTATAGACTTTATATACATGATTTATTAATTGCCCATTCAATGAATTTGCTAGTAATGAACGAAAAAATTAATTAAAAGCATGTAAAGAAAATTTTGCTTATTTTGTTTTAATTAAAATAAAATATAAAACATATTATTTACTACTTTTGCTAAATAATATCAAATATTAATTTCATTAATAAATTACTTTTTAAGTTAATTTATAGCATATATATATATTATATAATATAATATTTTTAATCTTTCATAAAAAAAAATGTACTACTTCATTTATTCTAAAAAATTAAAATAAAACTATAATCATAATATTTTTTTTTATATTAGAATCTCAAAAACACAAATAAAAAAAAATAAATATATTTTTTTTAAAATTGTAGCTATACACATATACATCAAAAAAATATTATAAATGACATCTACATTTTTTTTTGGTGTATATATTTCTTTTTACTTATTTTTTTTTTAGTGTACGCTAATAAAAACGTTTTTATTTATTTATTTAAATATCTTTTAAAATGGGTTGATAATATTATTTATAGATAAATAAGCAAAAAATTTCAAGAATATATTACTAAATAATTTCAAGTGAAAGTATATTATAGGAGCGCTTATTATAGAGAAAAAGGTATAAATAAAAGTTCTACTAAAGGTATAAAACACATGTATAAAATCTTATCTGAAGAAAAAAATTACCTTTTGATGAAATAGTATAAAAATAAGTATTACTGAATAGGAATGTATGTAATGTGCATTAAAGGAATTATTGTATTTTTCTATACTCGGAATTTATTAAATATTACAATGTTTTTCATATATATTATACAAAATTATATAGAAAATGAGAACTACTTATTTAAGTGATCTATATAAAGTCACACAATAATTTAAGTAAAATTAAAAAGAAAAAATTAAAAATATTAATTCTAATATAAGAAATATTATTTCTTATGAATTTTTTAAATATACTATAAGTCAAATGTAACAATATAGAAGAATACAATTTATGTCATATTGATCTTTGCCTCATAAAGTGATCAATAAAATACTTCCTTAACCTTTTTGAGAAATTATATTAATGAGTTGCTTTTAATATTTACAAGCTTTTATAAGATAATTAATAGACATGTATGAAGATATGAGTAACAATATTTTGTTTACACAGAAAAATCACAAAGTAGCTTACTAAGAAAAATAAATATCTTCTGAAATGTATTAGAGAAGTGCCTATAAAAAGTGTGTATTATAATAAAAATAAAATTACATAAAAAAAATTAGTATTGTATTATTTTAATTTCTTTTTGAGATTACATAGCGATAATATATTTTTTTATAACTAAATAAAAATTATGTGATAAATAAGTAAATGCATATAATTTACTGCGAATAAATAATTATATAAGAGGTAAATAATTACCTAAGTAAATTAATTTTATGATAAATAAAATAAGTAGGTATCTTTTTATATGCTCTTTATTAATTTGACAATTTTAAATACTACTATGATCTTTTAACAATTAATTAATAAATCATAGATACTAAATCAAAGATGAAAATATAAAAGTAATACCTACTTATTGTAAAGGTAAAAAAATAAGGGTCTCACTAACAAAGATTTAACTGTTAAGTAATAAGACTAGAGTGATATGCTAAATGCAGTTAAAAAGTCATATAAAAGTAACTAATAGAAATAAGAGAATATAGAGGTACCTGTATTAAAACTTTAGAATTATTTTTATATTTATGTATATAAAAATATTTCACTTTAAGAGTTTATTAATAATAATAATAGAAGGATTAATGAAGAAATACAAAAAATATTAGATGTCATAAAGTAAGATAAGGAAATCAATAAGTTTAGCATATATATTTTCTTTAAAAAAAGAAAAGTTATTTCTTCTCTTTTTTTTAAGTGTTATTATTATGCATATCACTAAAAATTTAATTTTTTTTCCGTTATTAATTGTTGAAAATTAATGTTTCTTGTTACTTTGATTTTGTTCATTAAATTTTTTTCCATCAAGTCAGATTAATTTTTCGAAATATGAAAAATTAGGTTTAAAGATTAATGAAAAAACAAAAAGTATTTTCTTTTTATTTGTATTTAATTCTTATGTTTAAAAATATTTAACTCTATTAAAATTTGTTAGTTTATTTAGAAGGAATATTTCACATAGAACAGACTTAAAGAAAATTTAAATTTTTAATAAAAAGAATGATAATTTTCATTAAAGTTAATTTTCTTTGAAAGAATAAATTTTCAATTATGTAATCTATATGTGTTACGTTTTCTTATTGGACGTATCAGTATAATTTTTGCAATAATTAAAATTAATAGAAAATTCTTTACAATCCATTTATTAATTTATTTTTTCATTGATATGTCAAAGTTATTGAACATACTATTAAAAAAATAATTATATCTTTTTTAACAAATTATATCTTAATTTCCATTCGAAGATGCTAATAAAAAGTAAACACATTAATAAACATGATGCCTAGTGATATGTACTAATTTTATTTTTACAAAATAATTTATTATATAAATTAAATGATTTTTATATAATAATGCCATACGATATTAGATAAACAAATTATTAGAAGCTTCAATCTTAGAATTAATACTAAGTTAATACCTTATTTATTTTTAATAATCTACGAATTTAAAATAATGTTCATATATCTAAATAAAAACTGTTAAATAATATTATTAAGACACAAATAATAATAATTTGTAAACTCTTAAAATACAATACATATTTACTATCTTACATTAAAAATATAACTTTTATATGTTATTAACTTTTTCTTTTTTAATAACTAATTTTTTGTTATTCAATTAAAAAATCACTAAATTTTTTTTTTTTCTTTCCATATATATATATGTATTAAATTTATACAATGATAAAAAAAATTATCCCTTTAAAATGAAAGTTCAAAGTAGAAGGCATAAATCATCTTTTTGTAAACTTCAGTGTATGCATTTTCTTAAATATTTTGCATGCATAACTAAACTTGGTGTTATATTTCATTTAATCTTATTGATGGTTCAAAGAAATAGATAAAACTCTTTATTGAAAAATTATATACTTATTAACACAGAGGAAATTGATAGTTACTTTCAATACCATCTTTATTTAACTAATATAATGAATAAAATTTACGTAACAGTATTATCTCATATAGCCCAAATAGGATTTTTTATCAATGTTCCTACGTAACTCTAATAACACTTCATTCAAAGATTTAGAAAAATAGTTTTTCATTTTCCTTTATGTACTAATAGAAAATCTATGTTCACTCTTTTTTTTTTTATACATTTACTTCTAAAGAAAAATGGAACATTTTATAGTTATCTTCTTAATTCCTTTTTATTTTGAGTTATTATATAAGTTTTATCAGTAAAATTGTTGATATCCAATTTATCTTGTATCTTTATTTTCTCTTTTTTTCCGATTTTACTTTCGATATGCAAGTATGTAATTCTCATTATTCATCATAATTGATTTATAAATGGAATGTTTAAAGACTTTGCTAGATTAATGAACAAATAAGGAAAACGTAGAATAGCCTCTACTATTTTTATTTATTGTAAGGAATATATTTTTTATAAATAATTAAACTTTATGCGTTACATTATATAGCATAAACTAAATAGTTTAAATATAGAATACTTCTAATTCTTTATGTAAAAATATGTTAATTAATTGTTTTTACTATTCTAAACATAATACTTATTTCACAAAGAGTATTTATTTTATTTAATAAGAATTTCTTCTTATTTTCATTAAAATTCAAATTTTTATTACAAAAACAATTTATATGTAAAATAGCATTTTTTTATAAACTAATAATTTTTCATTATAGGTTAACAAATTTTTTTCAAAGAATTGTACTCATTAGAAGATCAACAAAAAAAAATTTTTTTTTTTTCATTCTTTTAAACAAGTAGAAGAGGAAATATATCTATTTACTTTTTTTTTTAAAACTGAAATAGAATATTATTAAAAACAAAAATTACAAAAAAAAATTATTTTTCGTTTATGCTTCCTCTTATCTAAATATACATTTTTGTTTATCGGAATGTTAGACTTATTCCTAAAAAGGTATAATACATAGCTAACTTGTCACTTATAATTTACTATTATTTTCTAAAGCTTTAATCAAATCAACTAATAAATTCTTACTACTACTTCATCTTCTTCACTATTTATTTGCCCATGTACATTTAATGTTACTCTTTCATTTACTGTTCTTTCTACACTGTCATCTACATCTACTATTCTTGCTCCTTCATCTATTTCTTCATCTATATCTTCATCTTCAATGTCTGCATATCCTGAATCTACTGATCCAACTTCTAACATTAGGTTATCATGTATTGCTCTTTGCTGGATATATTATACAAATAAAATTAATATAAAATAATGTCAATTTTTATTAATGAAATAATTACATTAATATAATAAGTAAATAGCATTTTTTCATATTATTTTATATTACTTTCAGTCTGTAAATAAAAATGATAATGTAAAATATAATAAATAAGTTAATGGTAAGAATTAATGCAAGTATAATCCTATCAATTTTAGAATCTAAATTATTATTAGATGCTGAAACATTAGAATTAGTTGAACTATTATTTACAAGTGTTTCTTTAAATATATTAAGTAAATGTCTCATTCCCAAAGTTCTTGTACATATTTTTAATATAACAAGAGTATTATACAAATTTTACAATACATTAGTTTTTTTTCCATATTAAATTGATATATTCTCAAGTTTATAACAAAATCTTTAATAAGAATTCATTCACAGTTTGCTCATAAATATAAACAATGACACTATATTTTGTTCTAGATAATATTAATTTTTCTAACTATATGAAAATAAAAAATACGATGAATATTCCTTTCAAATATTAATTATCTATGTTTTTAATCTCTTCTCTATTTTTTTCTACAGAGTACCTAAAATTTTAATTAATTAAATCTAAGTAAATAATTAGTGAGGAAGTCAATTTATTCTTATGAAAATTCTTAAAATTAATTTAACAGGGTTAATAATTCCATATATGAAAAATATACAACATATGTAATAATTTATTATTTTTTTAATATTTTGTATATTAATGAAGAGGTCAATATTAGTATTTTTTAAATGTTAATTTTTTTACTACAGAAATAATTGTGTACTTTGACAAATGAATTATATTTATTATGCTAGGGATATAATTTAAGAATAAAAAAAAAAAATTTTACACAAACAAAAATTAATAAAACTTTAGTGATTTATAATAATCATTTTACCATTAAATAATAGAAGATTTTATTTTTATATTGATGAATTTTATTCGTAACCGTTTAAAGGAATTATTTCAAATAAAAAATACATGAGCAAAAGAAAAAAAATTTATAACAAAAATTAACTTTTTTGCATGCACAAATATTTTTTATAAGTAAATCTTAATAAATTTAATTGTTATAAAAAAATAATTGACTCGGAAAAAGTAGGAAAAAAAACATAATAAAAAAATGCAAAATCTATAAAAAAAAAGGTGAATGAAAAAATAATAAAAAAGAAAAAATGAATATAAAGTAAAAAAGATAAAAAAAATTAAAAAAAATTTTGCATTTGGAGAAATTATATTTTACAATTATAAAAGAAATAATAATTAAAAATATAACTTAGTATAATGTAAGTTATAGTAATAAAACTAATAATTATGCTTCAACAAAGAATGAATATAATTGTTATATAATAATAAATTTTTAACTATAAAAATATGATAAATGGAATTTTTAATCCCATGAAATCAATAATTTTTTTACAAGTAATAATATATTAAAATAAAAATGATTATACATTTTAATTTATTACAGTAGTTATAATGAAATTTATTTAATTAATAATATCATGCTTATTTTAGCAACGGATTAATTAGTAAATTTTATTTTGATATCGATATAAAGATGCGACTGAATATTAATGAGTTTGAAAAACAAAAATGTAATATAAATTATTTGCATGCACGTACATTTTGTAAATATTTTTTTTTTTTTTTTTTTTTTTTTTTTTTCATATATGTTTCTTTTGTAAAAATAATTGATTAATTCATTAAAAACTTAAGAATATTCTATATTTATTTATTTAGATATTATAAAAAACTTCCATAAACCTTTTTTTTTATAAAGATAAATTAAAATAGACAAACATAATATATAACTATCATTAAAATTTATATAATTAGCTTTAATTCTAATAATATGACAATTTAACTATATAAAATATAATTTTAAATTAGAAAAAAACTTATTTTATTTTCGAAAGTGCTTTATTTAATTTTTATGAATACAAAAAAATTTTCTTTTTAAATAAAACAAATAAAAATGTAAAAAAAAAAAAAAAAAAAAAAAAAAAAAAAAAAAATTTTTTTTTTTTATGTCCTCTTATTAATAAAAATAAAAACAAAAAAAAAATTGATAATTTTTGTTTTCTTTTTTTTTTTTTATTTGCGTGTGAATAACCAACTACGTACTCTTCCTATAACTAGTCCTTTTTATTTCCAAAAAGGTTAATAAATCCTTTTATTAACCAATACCTTATTGCCTATTTATTATCTAAATAATTAAAAATTCTATAATGTGTATGCATTTATCTTTTTGCTTGTATCTTAAGAGAATCTTATCCATTTGAAAAATAAATTGGATTTTATTTTTTCATGTAGGAAGATTATCTAATTATCAGTTTTATGAAATAGTACATAGGGCAGGTTAACAATGTCCTGCTTAATACTTCTTAACATTTTATTAGGATTTTGCTATATTAATTCGCTATTTAAGTAATATGTTAATTAAACTATCAAATTAATTAAGTTTCACAAAGTTCATTATTAGATTTTTGGTCCACTGTTTTCTATAGATTATAAATTATTTATATATAATTATGTTAAATAACGTAAAATGAACAATTTATTTCATATAAAATTTAAATTCCTTGAATATTTATTAATAAAAGGCTTTATTAACCTTTATGATAATAAAAAGGACTAGCTATATGAAGAATACGTAGTTGGTCACGCAAACGAAAAAAAAAAAAAATTAATGAATTTTTTTTTTTATTCTTCTTTTAATAAATTGCAAATACATAAAAAAAATATATTTATTTTTTTCAAAAATATTTAATGAAAGAAGGAAAAATGGTAAAATAAGAAACTCGAAAATTAAGTAAAACAATAGAAAAAAATTTAGAAGTAATAAACAGAATTATTAAACTTTTTGGATGGTTGTTNAGTAATAAAACTAATAATTATGCTTCAACAAAGAATGAATATAATTGTTATATAATAATAAATTTTTAACTATAAAAATATGATAAATGGAATTTTTAATCCCATGAAATCAATAATTTTTTTACAAGTAATAATATATTAAAATAAAAATGATTATACATTTTAATTTATTACAGTAGTTATAATGAAATTTATTTAATTAATAATATCATGCTTATTTTAGCAACGGATTAATTAGTAAATTTTATTTTGATATCGATATAAAGATGCGACTGAATATTAATGAGTTTGAAAAACAAAAATGTAATATAAATTATTTGCATGCACGTACATTTTGTATTTAAATATGAAACAACTTAAAAAAAAAAAAAAAATATCTTTATGTAAAGCAAAAAATTATTGCTTGCGTCTGAATCATTTGTATAAAATTCATCAACTTAATGATAATAATAGCACTATTAATAGTAACTAGAACGTACATATACCAATGATTTATACGTTATATATCATGTGAGATATTTATGATTTTTATTTACTAAAAAGTATATGTATTTAATTCAATGAATTACATGATTAACATTAATGTTGGTATTAGCTTTAATCAGTAAATATATTACATTTAGAATATTTTGAATATTTGAATACATCTGAGTTTTTTTAATATACTAAATAATTTTTTTTAATTTAAATATATAACAATTTTATTTTAAAATATAAAAAAAAATTTTATATGATTCTTTTAGAAAAGCTGCTTAGTCTGAATATTGAAAAAAACATAAATAATTTTACAGGAACTACAATACACTGCAAAGATTTATATATTTTAAAACTAAAATAATAATGTAATGTTACACAGATTAATTTTTATTTAAATGATATACATATGTACAAAAGTTAAATAAGTCAACTACTATTTAATATAGAAAATCTTAATATTTTACATATATAAATTGTTAAAATTATGATTTCTTGAGTTGCAAATAGTCTACATTTTACATTATTTGCAAGAATTTTAGGATTATATACATGGAAGACGTGTTTCATATTTATAACATTGAACTGTAAATATTTTGTTATATGTATAAAATTTTCAACTATATTCATATGTCATTTTTAATTTTTAAAAAATAAATTTTAACATATTTATATAATAAAGAAATAATAATAAAATAGTAATATGAACTTACTGATCCAAAAGAAAGTGAATTGAAAAATATGCAAACATAAAATAAATAATTTTTTTAAAATTATAGATCTTTTATTAAGAAAAAACAATTTTAAATGTATAATTAATGATGTCTTACTTATTTTATCTGTATGAGCAGTGAATTTGTTTGCTCTTTTAATATATAAGTTTATATTTTAGTGAAATATGTAAACAACTGATTTTTAGTAGAATATTGGATCTTTATATAATTGTATATGAAATAAATATGTTTAATTAAAAAAAAAAGATACATATATATCACATAAATTTAAAATTATGTAAATACTTATATTAAGTTTTTAATTTATAAATAAATACAGCATTTTTATATTTTTGTTTAATATAAATAATTCAAGATATATATATATACAATAGTATAAATAAAAATTCCGAAAAAGTAATATATATAGAAATTTTTTGTTTTCTCATGTTTGGTAACATCAAACATGAAAAGAAATGAATTTTATTAAATAACTAAATAAAATTATATTAAATAGAAAAAATAAAAATAAAATTTCATCTTGTCATGCAGAAACTGATGCATGCTTTTATTTTTATTTTTTAGTTAAAGATACAAAATAAATTTTATTAATGCTTTTTTTTTTTGTATTTTTTTTTATATTAATATTAACACATGTTATGATAGAAAAAAAATCAAAAAACCAATAATATAAAAAATAAAGAAAATATTCCAAATTTTGATAAAAAAATTGATACATTATTTTGATTAAATAACTTCTACATGTGCTTAAATTTATATAATTCTTAGGATCTACCAATATGATATAACCTAAAAGCAAAATTATAATAGTAAGAATACAATACATAAGAAAAGAAGTAAATAATTTTATTATGAATTATAGAATAATTCCATTAAATATATTATAAGACAGAATATACATTAATTATCTAAAAAATAAATTGAATTATTATTTTATAAGCATGTATTTTTTCTTTTTTTTATATTTTGCTTAATATATTAATGAATATGGAATATTTATTATTAATTTTTCTTTCAATGTTTTCATTAGACTAAGAAAGCAACTTAGTAGTGAACATGAGGAGAGAACTAGGCTTATTTTAAAAAAAATAAAATATTAAACAAAGTATACACTTTTATCAATTAATATTAAACATTAATTACATTAGAATATTACTATATAATTTTATTCACTTAATACTCTATATGAATAAATTTTAACATTATATTTTTAATATTTCATAAAATAAAAACATTGCGTATTATTCAATTAAAGAAAAAGAATAAAAATGCTATCATAATGTTTTTTTTTTTTTTTTTTTTTTTTTTTTTTTATAATTGTAAATACACATACAACAAAAATGAATAACAAAATATATCTATATTTCTTTTTAGCGTAATTTTTTATTTATTAATTATCTGTACAATGAATTTGCTAGAGCATTTGATTTATTAATTGTATATTCAGTAAATTTGTGTTTAATTAGCTGTGTGTTTGGTGACTTTATTAGAGTACTGAACAAACAAATTAATAAAGAGAATGTAGAGCTGCCTCCACGGTTTTGATGTATTTATATATATTTTTAAATGCTTTGAATGAGTGATCCTTAATTACATAATCTACTTTATTCAGCATTATTTATTTTCAATAGTCATTTATTTACTTTAATGAAAATCCTTATTTTTATTAAAAATTTAAATCCTTATTGAATATTGATTATTATTTAATTGTAATTTATTTATTTCTTTGTTATGAGTTATGTTCAGCAATTTAAATATATTTCTGTTGAATTAACAAACATAAACAATTATTAAAAATGCAAATAAATTATATGAATATTAATTACGTGAAATTTTTATTGTCATGCGTATAAAATTTTCTCTCATAAATTAAAACTATAAATATTATGCAAAAGTAAGCTTTTTACAAAATAATTATTATCTTTTCTAAGAAAAAAATCTCTCTCTCTATTCAAAATCTCTTTTTGAATTAAAAAAAAAAAAATTAAATCTTTTTTTTTATTTTTTTTTTTTTATCTTTATCTTTTTCAAAAGAAACATTTCTAAAAAAAAATTCCAATAATTTTTTTTTTAGTTATCACAACTAACTACGTGTTCTACACATAGCTAGTCCTTTTTATAGCCAAAAAGGTTAATGAAGCCTTTTATTAACCACTCACCAATTAAATCATTTAAAAGGAAAATAAATATATTTTTTTTACGTATCTCCATTTATTAAAAGAAAAATATCAAAAAAAATTCAATAAATTTTTTTTTTTTTTTTTCCGCATGTGCACAACCAACTACGTATTCTTCATATAGCTAGTCCTTTTCATTATCATAAAGGTTAATGAAGCCTTTTATTAACCATTACTTTAATAAAGTCACCTAACACCCAGTTAATAAAACAAGAGTTCATTGATCTTTTTAATAATTTATGAAATAATAGTTGCTCATTTAAACGTACTTCTTTTGTATTCTAGATAGTTATGAGATATATATGGTTAATAAAAGGTCTTCTTAACCTTTTTCAGAATAAAAAAAAATAGTTGCATGGAAAATAAATAGTTATCCATGCAAGTGCTAGATAAAGCAAAAAAAAAAAAAAATTAGTTATTTTTTTTGGTTTCTTTTTGTAATTTATATATATATATATATATATATATATATATATAAATTTATTTTTTCTTAAAATGATTTAATTGTGAGGAAAATTAAAAAGAAGTATTATTGACCAAAAAGATTCTTGTAGTATATATTTTTTAAATATATATAAGAAAATTTTACATTAATAATAATAAAATTTTTGTGTTTTAAATATTTATATAATTTATTTTGTATCTTGTTAATTATTTATGATTATTAATTTAGGAGAAATGAATTTGAGTTGCTAAACATTACTCATAACACTATAAATTAAATATATGTTATTATAATAAACAAATAATAAGGTATTAAACTTTTAATGATAATATGGGATTCTTATCAAAGTAAATAAGTTCTTAATGAAGTGGACTATGCATAAAACAATTTAATGGTATATAGCATTGAAACCCAATTTAAATTCATTAAAATAATAGAGGCAACTCTACATGCTCTTTATTAATATGTTTTTCAATACTATAGTAAAGTCATTGAATAGGCATTTAATATATTACATTGCTAATATTGACAAATTAGTTAATAAAGGTTATGTAGAGAAAACTCTAAGTATTCTCTTATAATTAAAAAAACATATTAAACAAATTATTCACTTATGTTAATTAATGTCTAATTGATTTATTAACTGGGTGTTCTGAGACTTTGCTAGAGTACTAAACAAACCAATTAATAAAGAGCATGTAGAGATGACTCTACGATTTTCTTATACTTATGTATATTCTTATATGCTTTGAACGAATGATCTTTAATCATAAACTACTTCGTTCAGCATTCTTTTGCTTCAATAAGTATTTATTTACTTTAATAAATAAATCCTTATTTTATTAAAAATTTAAACACTTATTTAACATTAACTATTAATTGATTACAATTATTAATTTATTTATTACGAGTTATATTCAGCAATCATTTTATATTGCTATCGAATTAACAAAACACAAATACTTATTAAAAATGCAAATAAATTATATGCATATTAATTACATGAAAATTTTACCTTCATATGTATAAAATTTTCTCTCATAAATTCAAAATATAAAAATATTATGCAAATTAAACACTTTACAAAAATATCATTATCTTCTTTAAAAAATCTCTCTCTCTGATTTTTTTCTCCTTAAAAAAAAAAAATAATAATTTAAATCTTTTTTTTTTTATTTTTTTTTTTATCTTTATCTTTTTCGAAAGAAACATTTCTCAAAAAAAAAATCCAATAATTTTTTTTTTTTTTTTTTTCTTTTTTTTTTTTTTTTTTAGTTAGCACAACTAACTATGTATTCTCCACATAGCTAGTCCTTTTATAGCAAAAAAGGTTAATGAAGCTTTTTATTAACCACTAATATTAATTAAATTAATTATTATTTAAGTTAATTTACATAATATGCCATATATATCATATTTTATATTACATTTTTAATATTTTCTTAAAAAAAAATGCTCTACATTATCTTCGTCAAAAAAAAATAAATATTTTCTTTTTTTTGAGATGCTTTTTTTTTAAAAAAAAACTATAATCAAAAATTTTTTTTTTAGAGATTCCAATATATAAAAAAAAAAAAAAATAAATGTGTTTTATTTTATAAATGTAACTACAAGAAGACAAAAAAAAAAAAAAAAAATACAATAAGGTATATCTATTTTTTTTTAGTGTACATGTTTTTTATGTATTTATTTTATTTATTTATATATTTTATAAAATAAGTTGATAAAATTATAGATAGACAATAAGTAATAAAATTGATTAAAAATAGTAATATTATCTTTTTTGTAATGATAATCTGTTGATATATGAAAAATACAAAATTATTCACAGTTTATAGTATAAAAAAAAAAAGAAAAAAATCATTTTATTTATTTTTTTTGAAACTTTTTTTTTGGGGAATAAAACTGGTGTAAAAATGCATAAATATGTTTTGAATTCTATATTAAATTTTTATGTGTTTTAATTTATTCAAAAGTAACAAAAGAAAATTTCTATATATATATTCATAAAAAAAATTATTTCTAGGTGGTTTTTATTTAAAAATTAATAATGACTATTTAAATTTTTAATAAAAATGAAGAATTTTTGTTAAAATAAATAAATTCTTCTTAAAAAAAATACATGTTCAATAATATAAACCACAAAACTCATTAGTTTGTCGAATTATTATAACTTTTTTAACTAAATTTATATGGATAATTTTGCATGCTTTTAATTTTTCTGTTCTTTACTCTAGCAAATTCATTAAATGGGAAATTAATAAATAACATATTTAGTACAACGTATTATTATTTATTTAAATCATTTAAATATATATTCTAGATATGATGCATGTTATATAAATATAAAAGTAATAATATCACTAGAAGTAAAAAATACTTATACATTAATGAAGAAACAAAAAATTATTGGACAATAAAGAGTGTTATTTACCTCTTAGAATTTTCAATGGAATGAAGAAAAATACACAAAAATTTTTATTTGTTCATATATGGTGTTTGAAAAGCATTAAAAATGCATTCAATAGAAAAAAACATTTTATTTTTTATATTAAAATTTTTAAGTTTAATGGAAGATTGACAAAAAGATGTAAATTCGATCACTCAAAGTAGTTTTTATGAAAGACATATGTATATTATATTTTAAATATTTGTAATGGATTGTTTAAGCTTTAACAGAGTACATAATATTATTATTAAACCATATGAACATTATAAAACTTTAACTTATTAAGAATAATAAACTATTTATTTATGGCAGAATTTATTAAAGAATTTGATGTTTAAGGTAAATTAAATTGTTAACTTTATGTTACATATCGTAATTATGTAAAAATCAATAACTGTTATATGTAATTTTACAAAAATAAAGTTAGTGCATATTACTTGCGCAACCTTTGTTAACTTAATAGTTTTATGTACTATAAAAGTATTTAAAAATTCAATTAACAAATTAACTTCTAATAAAAAGATAAAAATATATATAAATTTTTAAAATAATCACAAAATTAAATTTTCTTTTACTTTCAAAAAATAACTTTTTTTTTTACTATAATTTTTAAGAAAACATAGCGTTATTTTCATATTTGATGTAACTATCATTAAATCTCACAATATCATGAAGAAGATATAAAATTGAATTTTTTCTTAACAGTTTTCCGTTTCCATAAGTAAAATAATGTTCTTTCAATTCAATCAATTCTTTATTTATTAAGTGTATTAAGTAAATAAAGGCTTTAAACTTCTTTACATTTTCAGAGTAAATATCTAATGATAATAAATGTTCATTGATGTGTGCGAGATTATTCATAAAAGTATTTCTTTTACAAATTTCAGTAAATTTTAATAATAAATTAGAGGATTTATTTTTTGGAATAAAAAAAACGTTATCATGGGGTTTTTCAAAGAGATATATAAATTTCCCAATACCTGACCTTCTATCTTGCGATTCATTTTTAAGTGATTTTATAAAATCCGAATATTCATCTATCTGTTTCTTACAAAATAATGAGTATACAATAACATTAAATACTTCCACAATTTCTTTTTTATCAATTGATCCATAAAGCTTCTGTACTAATGACCTAATACCTAAACTATTTACATCAAAACCAAAAATAGCTTGAATATATTCTTTAAATTTATTTAAGGATTTTTTTATGTAATCTCTCTCTTGTAAAAATAATTCATATATATTATTTAAAATTTTATCATTAAATATTTCATCTCCATGATTTTCTTTAATTTCTTCTAATGTAAACTTATTACTAGAATAATCTATTTCAAGAATGTATGCAATAAAGGCTATTAAAATTTTTATATCATTATTTAATATTTTATTTAGTTTTACGAATAAGGCATGAGTTTTTAAATTTATAGTAGCATCTAACATTCTATACGTACTATCAATTAGATTATTAATATGATGAACATCTATCTTAAGAGGAGAGTTCATGTCATCTGTTTTTTCTTCATTATGACTTAATATGGATTTAGTAAATTCCTTTAAAAGGGTACCCATTACATTACTGTGAGAATTAACGGGAACTTCATCTTCTGTATAATTATATTTCAAAGGAAACCTATTTACACGTTTGTTTAAATACCTAATAATATATATATGATAATTTGAAATATTTTTACTAAAGTTAGAAAAAAATTCACTATTCTTTTTATCTAAATTATCAAAAAATACAAAAGAATCATCTAATCTTAATGGAAAACCTAAAAGAAAGGAAATATCTATGCCATTAAACATACTTAATTCATATTCACAAGAAACATTATTCTCCTGAAATATTGAATTTACATGATTTTTTACATTATCGAGTGAACTATGGAGAAGACTTAACAAGTCACGGCTGATACCCTCCAACGTGTTACGTAGAGAATTATGATGTTTTTTTTCGCTCTCTAAGCATTCTTTATAATTTGTTAAAAACAATTTATCAACTAATTTTACAAATAAAGTCCTTAAATCTTCAAAATCGACTTCATTCGATGTATTTTCACTCTTACTTAAATTGCTGTTATACAATAATTGTAGATCCTTTATTGAGATACCTTGATCATTTAAGATATCCTCATCTTTAACATCAAAAAAATCCGCTAAATTTCTTATTAATTGTATTTTCGTGTGCATAAATTTAAGTTCAAACCTTATAAATATAAAAAAAATATATTTTCAAATATATTACAAACATGTAGTTTTTTTTCATATAAATTAAATTAAATACTTCTTTATGTTGTGGTATGGATTAATGGAATAAAAGAAAACATTTTTCAATATTACAATCTATAAAGAATTAAAAAGAAAAAAAATATATGAAAACTCTTTCCTTTTATATAATTTAAATGTTTATTACTAAGAAATTAAAATAAAAGACTAAAATTAAATGACTTTCCATTAGGAATAGGAATAATTATTTCTATTTTTATAAGACATTTAATCTTAAAAACTTATCCATGATAAAACTCGATTCTATATACCTCCTATATGTATAATAAAAAAAATTCTTTTAATTTTTCTTTTAAAAATTTTAATGAACTTTCTTATTATGGAAAGTACAATATGTTTTTTAATAGAAATCAAAATGAAAATGCATTCAAAATTTTTTTAAATAATTTTTAATTTCTACTTTACATAAATATTTTATATCTTAAAAACACAATATCTTTTTAAATTTAATTTATTACAATAATATAAAAATCAGCAAAAAAAAATTTGTATGGAGATAAAATATATATATATATATATATATTTAGTCTTAGTTTATTATACTTAATAACTTATTTTAAAATATTCAAATTTATTACTTTAGTTTTATATTTTTCTCGTAAGTAATTATTAAGTAAATTTCATAAATAAAAATGGTTTAATAAATTTTGATTATTTAAAAATTTTTTATAATGAATTGCAAATAAAATAAAATTTTAGGATTTATTTAATATAAAATAACGTTTTTTAGTTTAAAGCCTAAATCTAAATATAGTTAAAACTTTAATTTATTTTTATTTATCTTCTTGTTATATCATCTTTTTTTTTTTTTGAATAGAATGGATTTATATACATAAAAAATAATTATTTTAATTATATAAAAAGGAACGATAAAAATATGAATAAATTTTTTTTTCTATTTTAATGAGTTTTCTTGAGGAAACTGTCAACTGTGCCTATAATTAAATTTAATTAATATTTTGGTAAAAAAAATAAATCAAAACCTATATGTTCATTTAGAAAAGAATATATTTAAATAAATATTTGAAAGCAAGAATTAAATCTTCAGTGAAAGCATCATGCAATAAAAATTTTTTTTCAAAACATTTTCAAAAAAAAAATTTTTAAAAAATATTGTATATTATTATAGTTTAAATAAAATGTATTACGAAAATTAAAATAAATATAAAATTTATTTCTTTTTAATTGGATTTAATTAAATTTAACGCTTTTTCATTTAAAGTAATAATTTAATTTTATTAAGAAAAAATGTGATGCACTATGTTTAAATTAATTTTATAATTGATATCTCAGTACCATTTATTTTAGTTTTAACATGTTCACGATATTTTATTTTAATTTAAAGTATATTTTGCTGTATTATTATTTATTTTGATATCCATATTTTGTTAATATTTTTTACAATTATATTTAACGCAATTTATTATCTCTTAATTTTGTGTAAAATTCATTTAATAAAAAAAAATTCTTTTTTTATGCCTTTAATTTTAATACTTGAATGATCTAATAAATAAGAATCAACTGACTTTTATTCCGTTTATCATTTAATGTCTTAAAAAAATAAAATTTTAGATATTAAATTATTTTACTTCTTATAGATATTAAAATTTTTCACTTTATATAAAACTAAAGATCTTTATTTTATTACCATAATAATTATTATTTAAATATCGTGATTTTAGCAAATAATATTAAATTTTATATCTATTATTGGCCTATTAATTTTTGTGTTTTACATATTTTATAATTTCAGAAATTAAATTTAATTGTTTTCTTACATATTATAATTATGCATGAATTAGGAAGCATCATTAATATAATTAAAGTAAATATTAACAATAATAAAACTTAATACTTTGTAAAAAAAAATGTTAAGCTTCAATATTTTTATTGTTTATAATATATTAGCTAACATTGACATGATTTGATATTATATTTAAGGATGTAAGTATCACCATTTAATTTATTAATTGCTTGTTCAATGATTTTGCTAGTATCAAACAAATAAATTAATAAAAAACATGTAAAATATATCTACTTAATTTATTTTTTATTTAATTAAAATTTTAATTTAAAATTTTTATATTTATTAATCAACATCAAATACTACTTAGTAGTTATTTATATTCTTAAGTTAATTTACAAAATAATCCAATATGTAACCTCTTTTTAATATTACATTTTAACATAAAATATACAACCCACAATAATCTATATACCATAAAGAAAAAAATATATTTATATGATATTTTTTTTTTTTTAGTGTACATACTTTTTGAATAACTATTTTAGTGTATGTATTTATGATTGAAAAATTTTCCAGCGATTCAGCACATACAAAATTAAATATTTCTTTTTTTTAATCTAAATTATACACAAAAGAGGTCCGTAATATTATTTATATACCACCATTATAAAATTTTTTCTTAAAAAAATTCAAAAAAAAAAAAATAATTTCATGGAAAATAATAAATATGATCATCAGTTTTAAAGATTTAACGGAATAAAATAAAATAAATCTAAAAGTTTTGTTGTATATACAAACTATTTTGGATAATTTGTACATTAAAAAAAAAAAAGTATAATAAAAAAGGTGAATATTAAACATAAAGATTTCAATTAATTTTTTTTTTTGGAAAATGATTTTATTATTATTGTATATAAATAAATAGGATTATACATTTTCATAATATAAAGGATTGAAAAATAATTGATAAAGTAGATAAAATTTTATAATTTATGAGAATCTTTTTTTTTTAAAGAAAGATAATATATTCGTTATACATTAAATGTTTATAAATATTGTTAATATTTTAGTAAAAATAAGTAAAATAATTTAACGATATGAACGTTATATATATTAAATATTATATTAAAAATAATAAAATGTAGATATTAATTTTACCTAAAGAATTATAAATTTCATATATATTGATTATCTCGTATTAGATATTATAATAATATATGGATTATATATTATTTATAATATTTTATTTTGTAATAAATGAAATAGTAAAAACTGCTTTACATGCTATTTGTTAATTTTATTATTAAATATAATATAATAATACTTTAGTAATAATCTGATGAACCAAATAGTGATAACTTTAGAATTTACTGAAATAAAAGCAAGAAAAACAATATCAGATTATCATTAGATCATAATAAATGTAAATGTGAGAAAACTTAATTATTTTTACAAATATAGTTTATTTGTATCAGTACCATGAATTTTGAATCAAAAATAATAGATTTATTATCAAGAAAGAATATATGAGTTTCCTAAACCAATGAAATGTCTTTAGAAGATTATTTTAATTGCTTTATAAATTTTGATAATAAAAATAAAGCTATTAAAATTACTGGGAAAAATGGCATATACTTGAGCTATATTATATTTTCTAATATAATGAATTAAGTAAAATTTTTAATTATTGATAAAATAACCAATATGTTACAATTACACGTAATATCATAAAATTTTCTATTTAGGAATGGATAGGAAATATTTAATTAAATAGAAAACTTGTTAAAAAATAGTAAAATATATTGTTAAGGAAGCTATTAATTCTCCTATCGTAAAACATACAACATATTCAAAAAGTTACATATGAATCAATAAATTCAATTGTTTAATGATTATTGATCCATGAAAAATACTTAGAAAATGTATATCTATTTGTATATAAATTAAAAAACTTCAAATATACCAATGAATGAAACTTTCTTGAATACTATAAAATCTTGAAAGTAGTGGAACTGTTAATTCTAAGAATGAATAGAAAGAGATGGAAATATATAATATGAATAAGAAAAACGATCAAAAAATAAAAAATAGTTTAATGTGATTATATAAAAAATGATGAGATGAAAAATATATTTGAAATAATATTGCACATACTAAAAAATAGTGTGAAAATTTTTAAATAATTAGACATTTATAATATATATATCATAAGGTAGTTCTATGACTTGAAGAGGATTAAATCAAAGATTGCTTAATAAATGATATTATTAACCTTTTATAAAATAATGGTTAATAAATTAGAAATACATTAAAAAGTTGGATATGCATAATTTATGATTTGGGAAGATACATTAAATATATTGATTAAGAAAAATTAATAGTCAGATATGTTTATTATTAAAAAAAAAGTTTGTTTTTTTTTTTGGCAAGTTGAAAGGAATGAACTCATTTATTAATAGTCTGTTCGATGACTTTTCCAGAGTACATAACAAACAAAATAACAAAGAGCATGTAGAGTTGCCTCTACGATTTTCGTGTATTTATATATACTTTTATATGCTTTGAACGAGTGATTCTTAATTATATGCTATACTTCTTTTAGCATTCTTTGATTTAAATAGGCATTTATTTATTTTAATAAAAATCCTTAATTTTATTAAAAATTTAAATCCTCATTGAATATTGATTATTATTTAATTGTAATTTATTTATTTCTTTGTTATGAGTTATGTTAAGCAATTTAAATATATTACTGTTAAATTAACAAACATAAACAATGAGTAAAAATGTAAATTAATTATATAAATATTAATTACGTGAAAATATTATTGTCATATGCATAAAATTTTCTGTCACAAATTAAAAATATATATAATATACAAATTAAACTCTTTCGCATAAACCTTATTATCTGTTTAAGATCTAATTTTTATTGGTACTAAATCTTACTCTCGATTTTTATTTAACCAATCTTTTTCTCATGAATTAAATCATTAAAAAAAAAATAAATATATTTTTTTTTTTTACGTATCTCCATTTATTAAAAGAAAAATATAAAAAAAAAAATTAAATAATTTTTTTTTTTTTTTTTGCGCGTGTGCATAACTAGGTATTCTTAATATAGCTAGTCCTTTTTATTACCAAAAAGGTTAATGAAGCATTTTATTAACCATAAACATAATGTCTAGTGATATGTACTAATTTTATTTTTACAAAATAATTTATTATATAAATTAAACGATTTTTATATAATAATGCCATACGATATTAGATAAACAAATTATTAGAAGCTTGAATCTTAGAATTAATACTAGGTTAATACCTTATTTATATTTAATGAACTACCAATTTAAAATAATGTTCATATATCTAAATAAAAACTATTAAATAATATTATTAAGACACAAATAATAATAATTTGTAAACTCTTAAAATACAATACATATTTACTATCTTACATTAAAAATATAACTTTTATATGTTATTAACTTTTTCTTTTTTAATAACTAATTATTTGTTATTGAATTGAAAAATTACTAAATTTTTTTTTTTTTTTTCCAGAAAGAAAAATGATACGGAGTAGATATATATAATTACCTAAAAATACACATATATAGAGAAAAAGTATTCATATGAAAAATANGTCTAGTGATATGTACTAATTTTATTTTTACAAAATAATTTATTATATAAATTAAACGATTTTTATATAATAATGCCATACGATATTAGATAAACAAATTATTAGAAGCTTGAATCTTAGAATTAATACTAGGTTAATACCTTATTTATATTTAATGAACTACCAATTTAAAATAATGTTCATATATCTAAATAAAAACTATTAAATAATATTATTAAGACACAAATAATAATAATTTGTAAACTCTTAAAATACAATACATATTTACTATCTTACATTAAAAATATAACTTTTATATGTTATTAACTTTTTCTTTTTTAATAACTAATTATTTGTTATTGAATTGAAAAATTACTAAATTTTTTTTTTTTTTTTCCATATATATATGTATTAAATTTATTCTATAAATAAAAAAAATGTCCCCTTAAAATGAAAGTGCAAAGTAGAAGGTATATATTATCTTTTTGTAAACTTCAGTGTATGCATTTTCTTAAGTATTTTGCATGCATAACTAAACTTGTAGTTATTATATTTTATTTAGTCCTATTGATGGTTCAAAGGGATAGATAAAACTCTTTATTGAAAAATTATATACTTATTAACACAGAGACAATTGATAGTTACTTTCAATACCATCTTTATTTAACTAATATAATGAATAAAATTTACGTAACAGTATTATCTCATATAGCCAAATAGGATTTTTTATAAATGTTCCTGCGTAAATCTAATAACGCTTCATTGAAAGATTTAGAAAAATAGTTTTTCATTTTCCTTTATACACTAATAGAAAATCTATGTTTACTCTTTTTTTTTTATACATTTACTTCTCAAGAAAAATGGAACATATTATAGTTGTCTTCCTAATTCCTTTTTATTTTGAGTTATTATATAAGTTTTATCAGTAAAATTGTTTATATCCAATTTATCATGGATCTTTATTTTCTCTTTTTTTCCGATTTTACTTTCGATATGAAAGTATGTAATTCACATTATTAATCATAATTGATTTATAAATGGAATGTTTAAAGACTTTGCTAGATTAATGAACAAATAAGGAAAACGTAGAATAACCTCTACTATTTAAGTTATTGTAAGGAATATTTTTTTTTTAAATAATTAAACTTTATACGTTACATTATATAGCATAAAATAAATAGTTTAAATATAGAATACTTCTAATTCTTTATATAAAAATATGTTAATTAATTGTTTTTACTATTCTAAACGTAATACTTATTTTACAAAGGGTATTTATTTTATTTAATAAGAATTTCTTCTTATTTTCATTAAAACACAAATCTTTATTACAAAAACAATTTATATGCAAAATAGCATTCTTTTATAAACTAATAATTTTTCATCATATGTTAACAAATTTTTTTCAAAGATTTGTACTCATTAGAAGATCAACAAAAAAAAATTTTTTTTTTTTCATTCTTTTAAAAAAGTAGAAGAGGAAATATATCTATTTACTTTTTTTTTAAAACTAAAATAGAATTTTATTAAAAACAAAAATTACAAAAAAAAATTAGTTATTTTTCGATTATGCTTCCTCTTATCTAAATATACAATTTCGTTTATGGGAATGTTAGACTTATTCCTAAAAAGGTATAATATATAGCTAACTTATCACTTATAATTTACTATTATTTTCTAAATCGTTTATCAAATCAACTAATAAATTCTTACTACTACTTCATCTTCTTCACTATTTATTTGCCCATGTACATTTAATGTTACTCTTTCATTTACTATTCTTTCTACACTGTCATCTACATCTACTATTCTTGCTCCTTCATCTATTTCTTCATCTATATCTTCATCTTCAATGTCTTCATATCCTGAATCTACTGATTCAACTTCTAGCATTAGGTTATCATGTACTGCTCTTCGCTGGATATATTATACAAATAAAATTAATGTAAATTAATGTCAATTTTTATTAATGAAATAATTACATAAATATGATATGTAAATAACATCTTTTCATATTATTTTATATTACTCTCAGTCTGTAAATATGAATGATAGTGTAAAACATAAAAAATATGTTAATGGAAAGAATTAATGCAAGTATAACCCTATTAATTTTAGAGTCTAAAATATTATATGCTGAAACATTAGAATTATTAGAACTATTATTTGCAAGTGTTTTATTTAATATATTAAGTAAATGTCTCATTCCGAAAGCGCTTGTACCTATTTTTAATATAACAAAAGTATCATGCAAAGTTTACAATACAATAGTTTTTTTTCCATATTAAATTGATATACTCTCAACTTTGTAACAATATCTTTAATAAGAATTCATTCACAGTTTGCTCATAAATATAAACAGTGACTTTATATTTTCTTCTAGATAATATTAATTTTTCTAACTATACGAAAATAAAAAATACGATGAAAATTGCTTTCAAATATCAATTATCTGAGTTATTAATCTCTTCTCTATTTTTTTTTATAACATAAGTAAAATTTTAATTAATTAAATCTAAGTAAATAATTAATGGGGACGTCAATTTATTTTCATGAAAATTCTTAAAATTAGTTTAACTGGATTAATAATTCCATATATGAAAAATATAGAACATAAGTAATAATTTATTTTTTTTTTAATTTTTTTTGTATTAATAAAGAGGTCATTATTAGTATTTTTTAAGTGTTATATTTTTTTAATACAGAAATAATTGTGTCCTTTGAGAAATGAATTATATTATGCTAGGCATATAATTTAAGAATAAAAAAAAAAATATTACACAAACAAAAAATAATAAAACATTAGTGATTTATAATAATCATTTTATCCCTTAAATAATAGAAAATTTTATTTTTATATTGATGAATTTTATTAGTAACTGTTTAAAGGTATTATTTCAAATAAAAAATATATGAGCAAAAGAAAAAAAATTTATAACAAAAATTAACTTTTTTGCATGCACAAATATTTTTTATAAGTAAATCTTAATAAATTTAATTGTTATAAAAAAATAATTGACTGGGAAAAAGTAGAAAAAAAAACATAATAAAAAAATGCAAAATCTATAAAAAAAAAGGTGAATGAAAAAATAATAAAAAAGAAAAAATGAATATAAAGAAAAAAAGATAAAAAAGATAAAAAAAATGAAAAGAAAAATTTTGCATTTGGAGAAATTATATTATACAATTATAAAAGAAATAATAATTAAAAATATAACTTAGTATAATATAAATTATAGTAATAAAACTAATAATTATGCTTCAACAAAAATGAATAACACTGTGATGTAATAATAAATTTTTAACTATATAAATATGATAAATGGAATTTTTAATCCCATAAAATCAATAATTTTTTTACAAGTAATAACATATTAAAATAAAAATGATTATACATTTTAATTTATTACAGTAGTTATAATTAAATTTATTTAATTAATAATATCATGCTTTTTTTAGCAACGGATTAATTAGTAAATTTTATTTTGATATCGTTATAAAGATGCAACTGAATATTAATGAGTTTGAAAAACAAAAATGTAACTTAAATTATTTGCATGCACTTACATTTTGTATATAAATAAGAAACAACGTAAAAATAATAAAAAAAATATGTTTATGTGAGGAAATAAATTATTACATCTGAATCAATTTTATAAAATTTATCAAATTAATGATAATAATAGCACTATTAATAGTAACTAGAACATACATATATCCAAGATTTATACGTTATATATCATGTGAATTATTTATGATTTTTATTTACTAAAAAGTATATATATTTAATTAAATATATTACATAATTAATATTAATGTTGTTATTAGCTTTAATAAGCAAATATTTTATATGTAGAGTTTTTCGAATATTTGAATACATCTATGTTTTTTTAATATACCAAATATTTTTTTTTAATTTAAATATATAACAATTTTATTTTAAAATATAAAAAAAAATTTTATATGATACTTTTAGAAAAGCTGCTTAGTCCGATTATTGAAAAAAACATAAATAATTTGACAGGAACTACAGAACACTGCAAATATTTATATATTTTAAAGCTAAAATAATAATGCAATGTTACAGATTATTTTTTATTTAAATGATATATACATATACAAAAGTTAAATAAGTCAACTACTATTTAAAATAGAAAATCTTAATATTTTACATATATAAATTGTTAAAATTATGATTTCTTGAGTTGCAAATAGTCTACATTTTACATTATTTGCAAGAATTTTAGGATTATATACATGGAAGACGTGTTTCATATTTATAACATTGAACTGTAAATATTTTGTTATATGTATAAAATTTTCAACTATATTCATATGTCATTTTTAATTTTTAAAAAATAAATTTTAACATATTTATATAATAAAGAAATAATAATAAAATAGTAATATGAACTTACTGATCCAAAAGAAAGTGAATTGAAAAATATGCAAACATAAAATAAATAATTTTTTTAAAATTATAGATCTTTTATTAAGAAAAAACAATTTTAAATGTATAATTAATGATGTCTTACTTATTTTATCTGTATGAGCAGTGAATTTGTTTGCTCTTTTAATATATAAGTTTATATTTTAGTGAAATATGTAAACAACTGATTTTTAGTGGAATATTGGATCTTTATATAATTGTATATGAAATAAATATGTTTAATTAATAAAAAGGATTAGCTATGTGGAGAATACATAGTTGGTTGTGCTAACTATAAAAAAAAAAAAAAAAAAAAAAATTATTGGATTTTTTTTTTGAGATATGTTTATTTTGAAAAAGATAAAGATAAAAAAAAAAAAAAAAAAAAAATATTTTATTTTTTTTTTTGGCAAAGGAGACAGAAGGATTCTTATTGAGAGGGAGATTTTTTTTTACAAAAGATAATAATGTATTTATAAAATAGTTTAATTTGCATAATATTTATATGTTGAGCTTGTGAAAGAAAATTTTATACATGTGATAATAAAATTTTCACGTAATTAATATTCATATAATTTATTTGCATTTTTACTAATTGTTTATGTTTGTTAATTCAACAGCAATATGTTTAAATTGCTGAACATAACTCATAAGAAAGAAATAAGTATTTTACATTTAATTAATAGTCAATATTCAATAAGGATTTAAATTTTTAAAAAAATAGGGATTTTTATTAAAGTAAATAAATGTCTATTGAAGTTAAAGTATTCTGAACGAAGTAGAGCATATAATTAAGAATCATATGTTCAANTATATGTATAAAATTTTCAACTATATTCATATGTCATTTTTAATTTTTAAAAAATAAATTTTAACATATTTATATAATAAAGAAATAATAATAAAATAGTAATATGAACTTACTGATCCAAAAGAAAGTGAATTGAAAAATATGCAAACATAAAATAAATAATTTTTTTAAAATTATAGATCTTTTATTAAGAAAAAACAATTTTAAATGTATAATTAATGATGTCTTACTTATTTTATCTGTATGAGCAGTGAATTTGTTTGCTCTTTTAATATATAAGTTTATATTTTAGTGAAATATGTAAACAACTGATTTTTAGTGGAATATTGGATCTTTATATAATTGTATATGAAATAAATATGTTTAATTAGAAAAAAAAAGATACATATTTATAACATAAATTTAAAATTATGTAAATACTTATATTAAGTTTTTAATTTTTATATAAATACAGCATTTTTATATTTTTGTTTTATATAAATAATTAAAGATATATATATATACAATAGTATAAATAAAAATTTCGAAAAAGTAATATTCATAGAAATTTTTTGTTTTCTCATGTTAGGTAACATCAAACATGAAAAGAAATGAATTTTATTAAATAACTAAATAAAATTATATTAAATAGAAAAAATAAAAATAAAATTTCATCTTGTCATATAGAAACTGATGCATGTTTTTATTTTTATTTTTTAGGTAAAGATACAAAATAAATTTTATTCACGCTTTGTTTTTTCGTATTTTTTTTATATTGATACTAACACATGTTATGATAGAAAAAAAATCAAAGAAACAATAATATAAAGAATAAAGAAAATATTCCAAATTTTGATAAAAAAATTGATACATTATTTTGATTAAATAACTTCCATATGTGCTTAAATTTATATAATTTTTAGGATCTACCAATATGATATAACTTAAAAGGAAATATATAATAATAAGAATACAGTACATAAGAAAAGAAGTAAATAATTTTATTATGAATTATAGAATAATTTCATTAAATATATTATAAGACAGAATATACTTTAATTATCTGAAAAATAAATTGAATTATTATTTTATAAGCATGTATTTTTTCTTTTTTTTATATTTTGCTTAATATATTAATGAATATGGAATATTTATTATTAATTTTTCTTTCAATGTTTTCATTAGACTTATAAAACAACTATGTAGAGAACATGAGGAAAGAACTCGACTTATTTTAAATAAAATAAAATATTAAACAAATTATACACTTTTATCAATTAATATTAGGCATTAATTACGTTAGTATATTACTATTTAATTTTATTCACTTAATACTCTATATGAATAAATTTTAACATTATATTTTTAATATTTCTTAAAATAAAAACATTGCGTATTATTCAATTAAAGAAAAAGAATAAAAATGCTATCATAATGTTTTTTTTTTTTTTTTTTTTTTTTTTTTTTTATAATTGTAAATACACATACAACAAAAATGAATAACAAAATATATCTATATTTCTTTTTAGCGTAATTTTTTATTTATTAATTATCTGTACAATGAATTTGCTAGAGCATTTGATTTATTAATTGTCTATTCAGTAACTTTGTGTTTTATTAAATGGGTATTCGGTGACTTTATTAGTGTACTGAACAAACAAATTAATAAAGAGAGTGTAGAGTTGTCTTTATTAATTTAATCAATTTATGTATAATTTTAAATAACATCAACAAGTAAAATGTATTTATATATTCTCCTTCTTTGAGAATTTATTGATTTTCGAGTGGCTTATATTCATTTTAATGAAAATTCGTATTTTTATTAAAAATTTAAATCTTCATTGAAAATTAATTCTTAATAAATATATTTTACCTAAAGTGTATTTTTTTTAAATTAATAAATATAAGTATTAATGAAACACACAATAAAAATATATAAATAATACAAAAACGAAAATTATATTATAATATATATAAAATTTTCTCCTAAAAATTTAAAATAAAAAATCACTATAAAGAAACTCTGTTGTGAATAAATTAATTTTAATCTTTTTCGAGAAATTTTATTATAACCTTTAAATCTTTCTCAAAAAGAAATAAATTTATTTTTTTTGAGCATTTAATTTACAAAAAGAAACAAAAAGAAATTAACAAATAAATTTTTTTTTTTTTATTTAGTTCATGTAAAGTTAACTATGTATTTTTCGTACAGCTAATCCTTTTCAATCTTAAAAAGGTTAGTAATTTTTTTTATTAACTACAGATGAGAAATGTTACTGTTATATAAATTAATTTATACTAATCTTTGAAATGTTTGTTAATTATTTTAATGGAAATTTATTATTTTATATAAAAAGATTATTTTTGATATAATCAAAAATTTCTCTAATGAGTATTTAAATTTTAATAAAAATAAAAATGTCTTTTTATTAAATTACTTCAATTGGTCTTATAAAATGTTATTACATTGAGAATAAAGAAATGTAAGTATATTTTTATTTAAAGAGTTATATATGTCACATGTAATAAACTATATATTTCATTTAATATAATGTAGTTATATATTGTTTTATTAAATGTTTAAAGATTTTTATAGTAATTTAAATAATCAATTTAACAAAGGTTATCCATAAAAAATTCTATTTATTTTATTTAAAATAAAATCATTTATTACATAAATCACTTATTTTGGTTTATATTAAATATATATTCTATTATTTATTATGTAGGTTCATTTTCACAATATTCTATAAATACAATATTTAACATTAAGCTTTTAATCACCTTATTTTTTTTTTTATTAAAATTTCTTGAGTTATCATAAATCCAAAAAAAAAAAAAAAAAATAAAGTACACCTTTTTTTATTTGCAAGTGAATACAAAATAATAAAATATAATAAATCTATTTTTTTCTTGGGACGCATACATTTTTTTATATGCATTTTTAACATGTGCATTTAGATGTTCACATTTCCCTAGCATACTTAAAACGTACAAATAAAAATGTTTTTACTTATTTTATTTATTTAATTATCATTTAAAATAGGTAGATAATAATATTTATAGACTAATTATTAACTTATTTATAACCAAGGTACTTTTATATTAGGTAAAAATAATAGAGATAGATATATGTAACTTATTTTTATTGGTTTTTTCAATGCTTTACCAAAGTTATTAAACATAAAAATAATAAATTAAATGAAAACATTAGGAATATATTAAAACCTATAAAAATAATGTACCATTATATTATAGTTATAATATAATGAATATAGAAGAGGAAAATCTTAAATTGAATATTTTAAATGGAGTAATTAATATAAAAAAAAAAAAAAAAAAAAAAAAAAAAAAAAAAAAAAAAAAAAAAAAAAAAAAAAAAAAAAATATATTTTTTTTTTAAGATAGTATGATTTAATTAATTTTGTAAGAGAAAATTTTATATATATAATAATAAAATTTTCACGTAATTAATATTTATATAATTAATTTGTATTGTCACTAATTGTTTAGTTTGTTAATTCAACAGCAGTATATATTTATTGAACATAACTCATAACAAAGAAACAAGTAATATACATTTAATTAATGATAAATATTCAATAAGGATTTTAATTTTTAATAAAAATAAAGATTTTTATTAAAGTATGTAAATGCCTATTGAAATTAAAGAATGTTGAACAAAGTAGATCACATTATTAAGAATCACTCGTTCAAAGCATTTAAAAATATATATAAATACATCAAAACCGTAGAGTTAAATCTACATGCTCTTTATTAATTTGTTTGTTCAGTACTCTAGCAAAGTCACCGAACATCCAGTTAATAATTCAGTAAGAAAACTTTATATAATAAAAAAGGATGAGATAAATAGTTTATTTTGTTTAACATTTCTTTTTTATTAAAAGCTTAAAGTATCATTAAAGCTATTGATTGTATTCAGAATAATATATTAAAATAAAATAGTATATGCAAAATAAAGTTATTGAAAAATTTTTAANTTCTAAACAAATGTATTAATAAGGAGTATGTAGAATTATCTTTACTAATTTAATGAATTCATGTATAATTTGAAATGTTACAAAACAAATAAACTGAATTAATATAACCTACTTCGCTGAAAATTCTTTGTTTTCAAATGGAATTTATTTACTTTAATAAAAATTCATATTTTTATGAAAAAATTTAAATCCTCATTGAATGTTCATTTTAATGAAATATATTCTTACTTATAATGTTATGAAGAATGTTAAGACACTCAAATCTAATGCTTTCAAGTTAACACACATAATTAATGAAATATAAATTAAATTATATAAATGTTACAAACATGAAAATTTTATTATTATCTGTATAAAATTTTTTTAAAAAAAAAAAACTCAAAATAAAAATTCACAATTAGGAAACTCTCTGGTGAACAAATTCTTTCTCATCTTTTTTGAACTTTTTGTTTTGATAGTTAAATCTTTTTAAAAAATATAAAAAAATATTTTTTTACATATATCTTTCATAAAAAGAAAATAAAAATAATTAACAAGTAATTCTTTTTTTATATTTATCTATATCTTGCATGGATAACTATGTATTTCCAGTATATCTAGTTATTTTCATTCTAAAAAAAGGTTAATAATTCTTTTTATTAATAAATTTACTAATTTATTAATTAACAGATCAACAATTTATATGATATTTAAATGGTCAAATAAATAAAAAGCATATAGAGTTTTTACTTCTAATTTAATAGTTATAAAAGTTATATATTCATAAAAAATAATAAACCTTATATATATAGCTTGCTTCATTGTATATTTATTATGTTTATATGATATTATTTACTTTATATTAGAATCATTTTATTTTTGTTTAAATTTAAATCATCGTTAAATATTGATTTTTAAGTAAGAATCTTTTAATAACATTTTTATAAATATCTATTTACGAATTCGTTTTCATTTTTTTTAAATAAATTAAAATATATAAAAATTAAAACAAAACTCAATTATATTAACCATTTATTGACAAAAAATAAAAATTTTCTTAAAAGGGATAAACTTAAAAAAATTAAATTAAAATTTTTCTTTTTTGACCGGTGAATAAACTTGTATTACTGATTTATTAACTGGGTGTTCGGTAACTTTGCTAGAGTACTGAACAAACAAATTAATAAAGAGAATGTAGAGTTGCCTCTACGATTTTGGTGTATTTTTATATACTTTTATATTCTTTGAACGAGTGATTCTTAGTAATGTGCTCTACTTCGTTCACCATTCTTTGATTTAAATAGGCATCTATTTATTTTAATAAAAATCTTTAATATTATTAAAAATTTAAAACCTTAATGAATATTGATTATTATTTAATTGCAATTTACTTATTTCTTTATTATGAGTTATGTTCAGCAATTTAAATATATTTCTGATGAATTAACAAACATAAACAATTAATAAAAATGCAAATTAATTATATGAATATTAATTACGTTAAAATATGATTGTCATATGTATAAAATATTCTCACACAAATTAAAAATATATATAATATACAAATTAAACTCTTTCACATAAACCTTATTATCTGTTTAAGATCTAATTTTTATTGGTACTAAATCTTACTCTCGATTTTTATTTAACCAATCTTTTTCTCATGAATTAAATCATTAAAAAAAAAATAAATATATTTTTTTTTTACGTATCTCCATTTATTAAAAGGAAAATATAAAAAAAAAAATTAAATAATTTTTTTTTTTTTTTTTTTTTTTTTGTGCGTGTGCATAACTAGGTATTCTTCATACAGCTAGTCCTTTTTATTACCAAAAAGGTTAATGAAGCCTTTTATTAACCATAAACATAATGTCTAGTGATATGTACTAATTTTATTTTTACAAAATAATTTATTATATAAATTAAATGATTTTTATATAATAATGCCACACGATATTAGATAAAAAAATTATTAGAAGCTTGAATCTTAGAATTAATACTAGGTTAATACCTTATTTATTTTTAATGATCTACCAATTTAAAATAATATTCATATATCTTAATAAAAACTATTAAATAATATTATTAAAACACAAATAATAATAATTTGTAAACTTTTAAATATAATACATATTTACTATCTAACATCAAAAATATAACTTTTACATGTCATTAACTTTTTCTTTTTTAATAACCAATTTTTTGTTATTCAATTAAAAAATCACTAAATTTCTTTTTTTTCTTTCCATATATATATATGTATTAAATTTATACAATGATAAAAAAAATTATCCCTTTAAAATGAAAGTTCAAAGTAGAAGGCTGGTTAATAAAAAGCTTCATTAACCTTTTTGGCTATAAAAGGACTAGCTATGTGGAGAATACATAGTTAGTTGTGCTAACTAAAAAAAAAAAAAAAAAAAAAAATTATTTGAATTTTTTTTTGAGAAATGTTTCTTTCGAAAAAGATAAAGATAAAAAAAAAAAAAAACATAAAAAAGATTTAATTTTTATTTTTTTTTTGAAAAGAGAAAAAAAAATCAGAGAGAGAGAGAGATTTTTTTTACAAAAGATAATGATATTTTTGTAAAGCGTTTAATTTTTATAATATTTATATTTTGAATTTGTGAGAGAAAATTTTATACATATGAAGATAAAATTTTCATGTAATTAATATGCATATAATTTATTTGCATTTTTAATAAGTATTTGTGTTTTGTTAATTCGATAGCAATATAAAATGATTGCTGAATATAACTCATAATGAATAAACTAATAATTATAATCAATTAATAGTTAATGTTAAATAAGTGTTTAAATTTTTAATAAAATAAGGATTTATTTATTAAAGTAAATAAATACTTATTGAAGCAAAAGAATGCTGAACGAAGTAGTATATGATTAAAGATCATTCGTTCAAAGCATATAAAAATATACATAAGTATAAGAAAATCGTAGAGTCATCTCTAAATGCTCTTTATTAATTGGTTTGTTCAGTACTCTAGCAAAGTCTCTGAACACCCAGTTAATAAAACAAAGGCATAAATCATCTTTTTGTAAACTTCAGTGTATGCATTTTCTTAAATATTTTGCATGCATAAGTAAACTTGGAGTTATATTTCATTTAATCCTATTGATGGTTCAAAGAGATAGATAAAACTCTTTATTGAAAAATCATAAAGTCGTTAAGTATTTTTCAGTTAGTTATCATTATTATTTCTTTCCTTCGTTTTGCGGTAAAATAAAGTTCATAATTATAAACTTTATATGTATTATAAAAACAAAATTTTAAATCATTTGTAATAATTTACAGAGAAATTACTTTCCTAAATTTAAAGCTAAACATGAAATGAGAGTTAGATTGGAGAAGATATTGAACAATTACTTTCCTAAATTTAAAGCTAAACATGAAATGAGAGTTAGGTTGCAGAAGATATTGAACAATTGCAATAAAAAGATGAAAGATGATTTGGAAAAGGAAATGCAAGAAGAAAAAAAAAAAATGGAAAAGGATCAAGAGAAACTGCTAAAAAAAAAAAAAGAAATGGAACATTGGGAAAAGGGAGTTCTAAGACATAAGGAAGAGTGGGAAAGAACGCTAAAAGAAAAGCAAGTGTTTGATGAGAGTATGCTAAAAGTATTAGAAGGGCGGAAAAAGCGAATTACAGAAGAAGGCGAAAAATGGAAAAAGAGAATGCTAATAGAAAAAATGGAGTTGGAAAAGAAAATACAAAAAAATAAGGAAGAGGGGGAAGAGAGAATGCTAAAAGTAATTGAAAAGTTTGAAGAGAAAATGCTAAATGAAAAGAAGAGTGGGAAAATAAAATGATAAAAGGAAGAGTTGGAAAAGAGCATAATGGAAAAAAATGAAAAGTGGAAAAGAGAAGAAAATATATCATGGAAGTTAAATCTGAAGTAAAAGTAGATGAATTAGAGAATTCGAATAAAGAAACTATTGAGAATTTTATTGAAGGATCTNATCAAATAATCATAAATTATAATTGTTGCAATAACATCGATTGATTTTCAATCGTAGTTATAAATAAATTTTGGGTACAATATTTGTTACTCAACAATTTTATTTTTGACATTGGAATTTGTACTTCTTTACCTCTATAATATATAGGTAATACTTTCAGAATTATTCTTTCAATTTTAGTTACTCTATGAGGAAATGAACAATATGGTTTATTTTGTATATTTCTGCTATAGTGTTTCATTTGATTCCTTTTGTATTCGGATAATTCGTATGAGATAATATCTCCAACTTTAATATTTTTATTCTCAATTATAGGTTTTCTTTTGATTTCATTACATCTTCATGTATGTTTTTCCATTTATCGTTTAAGTATATAATCCTCATTTCAGAAGTTGTTTCTCGTACTAATTATGTAAACCCTGGACAGATACAATTTATCCCAAACATAGCAAAATAGGGTGTTTCTCCTATATCTCCATGACGTGTATTATTATATATTAGTACTGCATTTTGTACTATTTCTTCAAAAGTTATATCTTTTTCTTCATATAAAGTCTTAATGATATAATCAAGCTTTTATGAGAGCTTTAATTTATACAGTGTCCTTGTGGATAATATGTGCTGGTATGATACAATTTAACCTGTATTTCTTTTGTAAAATAGTCATGAAATTCTTGACTAGTATAAATTGAACCGCGATCTGTTAAGATGCTTGCAGGGCATCCAAATATGGGTATCCATGTTTTCTTTATAATGTTAATTGCATCCATAGCATTAGGTGTTTTATTAGTTATGTTCATCACCATAAAACGTGAATGATGATTTATTGCTACTTGTATATAGTATTCTGTACCTTTCCATGTTTCAAGACCTATAATATCTAATGAAACCATATCAAATACATTCATTTTTGATAAAAACTTGCTTATCATTAGATTTAAATTTCCGATTACGCATTACTTGATAAAGTAAACAATTTGTAACATATTCTTTAATATCTTTACTAATATTGGACCAACAAAAATGTTTTTGTATTTTCTTTAGTGTTTTATTTACTCCACATTGTCTTGCGAATTTACTACTATGAAGATTAAAGATCATTCGTTCAAAGCATATAAAAATATACATAAGTATAAGAAAATCGTAGAGTCATCTCTAAATGCTCTTTATTAATTGGTTTGTTCAGTACTCTAGCAAAGTCTCTGAACACCCAGTTAATAAAACAAAGGCATAAATCATCTTTTTGTAAACTTCAGTGTATGCATTTTCTTAAATATTTTGCATGCATAAGTAAACTTGGAGTTATATTTCATTTAATCCTATTGATGGTTCAAAGAGATAGATAAAACTCTTTATTGAAAAATCATATACTTATTAACAAAGAGGCAATTGATAGTTACTTTCACTACCATCTTTATTTAACTAATATAATGAATAAAATTTGCATAACAGTATTATCTCATATAGCTCAAATGGGATTTTTTATCAATATTCCCAAGTAACTCTAATAACACTTCATTCAAAGATTTAGAATAATAGCTTTTCATTTTCCTTTATGCACTAATAGAAAATCTATGTTCACTCTTTTTTTTTATACATTTACTTCTCATGAAAAATGGAACATATTATAGTTGTCTTCTTAATTCCTTTTTATTTTGAGTTATTATATAAGTTTTATCAGTAAAATTGTTTATATCCAATTTATCATTTATCTTTATTTTCTCTTTTTTTCCGATTTTACTTTCGATATGCAAGTATGTAATTCTCATTATTCATCATAATTGATTTATAAATGGAATGTTTAAAGACTTTGCTAGATTAATGAACAAATAAGGAAAACGTAGAATATACTCTACTATTTTTAGTTTTTGTAAGGAAAATTTTTTTTATAAATAATTAAACATTATACTTTACATTATAGAGCATAAACTAAATAGTTTATATATAGAATACTTCTAATTCTTTATATAAAAATATGTTAGTTAATTGTTTTTACTATTCTAAACGTAATACTTATTTTACAAAGGGTATTTATTTTATTTAATAAGAATTTCTTCTTATTTTGATTTATTAACTGGGTGTTCGGGGACTTTCCTATAGTAGTGAACAAACCAATTAATAAAGAGCATGTAGAAATGCATCTACGATTTTTGTATATTCATGTATATTTTTATTTGCTTTGAACGAGTGATCATTAATTATAATCTACGTCGTTCAGCATTCTTTTATTTCAATAAGCATTTATTTACTTTAATAAAAAATCCTTATTTTATTAAAAATTTAAATACTTATTTAACATTAATTATTAATTATTAATTAATTATAATTACTAGTTTATTTGTTATGAGTTATATTCAGTAATTATTTTACATTGGTGTTGTATTAACAAACATAAATAATTATTAACAAAAACAGAATAAAATATATAAATAATAATTATATAAAAAGTTTATTGTTATATGTATAAAATTTTCTTTTACAAAATTCATCATAAAAAATATTTTCTTTAATTCATCACTAAAAAAAAATTTCTTTTTTTTTTTTTTTTTTTTTTTATTTTCTTTTATTTTTTTATATTTTAAAAAAAATTGATTTTTTTTTTTAATCAATTTCTTCCTGACTATTTTTTTGTACTTTCCTTTTAAAAAGTACAAACAAAAAAGAAATCATTAAATTTTTTATTTTTGTGTGTATATGCATGACCAACTTCGTATACTTCATTTAACTAGTCCTTTTATTTTCCAAAAAGATTAATGAAGCCTTTTATTAACCATATTTTCATTAAAATGGAAATCTTTATTACAAAAACAATTTATATGCAAAATAGCATTCTTTTTTAGACTAATAATTTTTCATTATAGGTTAACAAATTTTTTTCAAAGATTTGTACTCATTAGAAGATCAACAAAAAAAAATTTTTTTTTTTTTTTCATACTTTTAAACAAGTAGAAGAGGAAATATATCTATTTACTATTTTTTTTAAAACTAAAATAGAATATTATTAAAAACAAAAATTACAAAAAAAAATTACATATTTTTCGTTAATGCTTCTTCTTATCTAAATATATATTTTTGTTTATCGGAATGTTAGACTTATTCCTAAAAAGGTATAATACATAGCTAACTTATCACTTATAATTTACTGTTATTTTCTAAAACTTTAATGAAATCAACTAATAAATTCTTACTTCTACTTCATCTTCTTCACTATTTATTTGCCCATATACATTTAATGTTACTCTTTCATTTACTGTTCTTTCTGCACGGTCATCTACATCTAGTATTCTTGCTCTTTCATCTATTTCTTCATCTATATCTTCATATTCAATGTCTGCATATCCTGAATCTACTGATTCAACTTCTAGCATTAGGTCATCATATATTGCTCTTCCCTGGATATATTATACAAATAAAATTAATATAAAATAATGTAAATTTTTATTAATGAAATAATTACATAAATATGATAAGTAAATAACATCTTTTCATATTATTTCATATTACTCTCCGTCTGTAAGTATAAATGATAGTGTAAAACATAAAAAATAATTTTATGGAAAGAATTAATGCAAGAATAACCAAATAAATACTATCAACACTATTACTATTATTATTATTATTATTATTTGATTCTGAAACATTAAAATTAGCTGAAGTATAACTTGCAATTGTTGTATTTATTGTAGTAAGTAACTGTCTCATTCCAAATGTTCTTGTACATATTTTTAATATAACAAAATTATTATACAAATTTTACAATACATTAGTTTTTTTTCCATATTAAATTGATACATTCTCAAGAATATAACAAAATTTTTAAAAAGAATTCATTCACAGTTGATCATAAATATAAACAATGAAATTATATTTTCTTCTAGATAATATTAATTTTTCTAACTATACGAAAATAAAAAATACGATGAAAATTGCTTTCAAATATCAATTATCTGAGTTATTAATCTCTTCTCTATTTTTTTTTATAACATAAGTAAAATTTTAATTAATTAAATCTAAGTAAATAATTAGTGGGGAAGTCAATTTATTTTTATGAAAATGCTTAAAATAAGTTTAGCAGAATTAATAATTCCATATATGAAAAATATACTACTTAAGTAATAATTTATTTTTTTTTTAATTTTTTTTGTATTAATAAAGAGGTCAATATTAGTATTTTTATAATGTTATATATTTTTAATACAGAAATAATTGTGTACTTTGACAAATGAATTATATTTATTATGCTAGGCATATAATTTTAGAATAAAAAAAAAAAATTTTACACAAACAAAAATAATAAAACATTAGTGATTTATGATAATTATTTTACCTATTAAATAATAGAAAATTTTATTTTTATATTGATGAATTTTATTAGTAACAGTTTAAAGGTATTATTTCAAATAAAAAATATATGAGCAAAAGAAAAAAAATTTATAACAAAAATTAACTTTTTTGCATGCACAAATATTTTTTATAAGTAAATCTTAATAAATTTAATTGTTATAAAAAAATAATTGACTCGGAAAAAATAGGAAAAAGAATATAATAAAAAAAAAAACTCTATAAAAAAAAAGGTGAAAGAAAAAATAATAGAAAAGAAAAATTGAATATAAAGAAAAAAAGATAAAAAAGATAAAAAAAATGAAAAGAAAAATTTTGCATTTGGAGAAATTATATTATACAATTATAAAAGAAATAATAATTAAAAATATAACTTAGTATAATATAAATTATAGTAATAAAACTAATAATTATGCTTCAACAAAAATGAATAACACTGTGATGTAATAATAAATTTTTAACTATATAAATATGATAAATGGAATTTTTAATCCCATAAAATCAATAATTTTTTTACAAGTAATAACATATTAAAATAAAAATGATTATACATTTTAATTTATTACAGTAGTTATAATTAAATTTATTTAATTAATAATATCATGCTTTTTTTAGCAACGGATTAATTAGTAAATTTTATTTTGATATCGTTATAAAGATGCAACTGAATATTAATGAGTTTGAAAAACAAAAATGTAACTTAAATTATTTGCATGCACTTACATTTTGTATATAAATAAGAAACAACGTAAAAATAATAAAAAAAATATGTTTATGTGAGGCAATAAATTATTACATCTGAATCTATTTTATAAAATTTATCGAATTAATGATAATAATAGCACTATTAATAGTAACTAGAACATACATATATCCAAGATTTATACGTTATATATCATGTGAATTATTTATGATTTTTATTTACTAAAAAGTATATGTATTTAATTAAATATATTACATGATTAACATTAATGTTGTTATTAGCTTTAATCAGCAAATAATTTATATTTAGAATTTTTTGAATATTTGAATACATCTATGTTTTTTTAATATACTAAATATATTTTTTTTATTTAAATATATAACAATTTTATTTTAAAATATAAAATAAATTTTATATGATTCTTTTAGAAAAGCTGCTTAGTCTGATTATTGAAAAAAACATAAATAATTTGACAGGAAATACAGTACACTGCAAATATTTATATATTTTAAAGCCAAAATAATAATGTAATGTTACAGATTATTTTTTATTTAAATAATATATACATATACAAAAGTTAAATAAGTCAAGTACTATTTAATATAGAAAATCTTAATATTTTGCATAAATAAATTGTTAAAGTTGTGATTTCTTGAGTTGCAAATAGTCTATATTTTACATTATTTGCAAGAATTTTAGGATTATATACATGGAAGAAGTGTTTCATATTTATAACATTGAACTGTAAATATTTTGTTATATGTATAAATTTTTCAACAAGTAAATTCATATGTCATTTTTTATTTTTAAAAAATAAATTTTAACATATTTATATAATAAAGAAATAATAATAAAATAGTAATATGAACTTACTGATCCAAAAAAAAGTGAATTGAAAAATATGCAAACATAAAATACATTATTTTTTTAAAATTATAGATTTTTTATTAAGAAAAAACAATTTTAAATGTATAAGTAATGATGTGATACTTATTTTATCTGTATGAGCAGTGAAATTTGTTTCGTTTTTATTATATAAGTTTATATTTTAGTGAAATATGTAAACGACTGATTTTTAGTCTAATATTGGATCTTTATATAATTGTATATGAAATAAGTATGTTTAATTAGAAAAAAAAAGATACATAATTATAACATAAATTTAAAATTATGTAAATAATTATATTAAGTTTTTAATTTTTATATAAATACAGCATTTTTATATTTTTGTTTTATATAAATAATTCAAGATATATATATATACAATAGTATAAATAAAAATTTTGAAAAAGTAATATATATAGAAATTTTTTGTTTTCTCATGTTTGGTAACATCAAACATAAAAAGAAATGAATTTTATTAAATAACTAAATAAAATTATATTAAATGGAAAAAATAAAAATAAAATTTCATCTTGTCATGCAGAAAGTGATGCATGTTTTTATTTTTATTTTTTAGTTAAAGATACAAAATAAATTTTATTAATGCTTTTTTCTTTTGTATTTTTTTTTATATTAATATTAACATATGTTATGATAGAAAAAAAATCAAAAAACCAATAATATAAAAAATAAAGAAAATATTCCAAATTATGATAAAAAAATTGATACATTATTTTGATTAAATAACTTCTACATGTGCTTAAATTTTTATAATTCTTAGGATCTACCAATATGATATAACCTAAAAGGAAAATTATAATAATAAGAATGCAATTCATAAGAAAAGAAGTAAATAATTTTATTATGAATTATAGAATAATTCCATTAAATATATTAAAAGACAGAATATACATTAATTATCTAAAGAATAAATTGAATTATTATTTTATAAGCATGTATTTTATCTCTTTTTTTTTTTTTATTTTGCTTAATATATTAATGAATATGGAGTATTTATTATTAATTTTTCCTTCAATGTTTTCATTAGACTAAGAAAGCAACTTAGTAGTGAACATGAGAGAACTCGACTTATTTTAAATAAAATAAAATATTAAACAAAGTATACACTTTTATCAATTAATATTAAACATTAATTACGTTAGTATATTACTATTTAATTTCATTAACCTAATACTCTATATGAATAAATTTTAACATTATATTTTTAATATTTCGTAAAATAAAAACATTGCGTATTATTCAATTAAAGAAAAAGAAAAAAATGCTATCATAATGTTTTTTTTTTTTTTTTTTTTTTTTTTTTTATAATTGTAAATACACATACAACAAAAATGAATAACAAAATATATCTATATTTCTTTTTAGCGTAATTTTTTATTTATTAATTATCTGTACAATGAATTTGCTAGAGCATTTGATTTATTAATTGTCTATTCAGTAACTTTGTGTTTTATTAAATGGGTATTCGGTGACTTTATTAGTGTACTGAACAAACAAATTAATAAAGAACATGTAGAGTTGCCTCTACGATTTTGATGTATTTATATATATTTTTAAATGCTTTGAATGTTTTATCCTTAATTACATAATCTACTTCATTCAACATTCTTTATTTTGAATAGTCATTTATTTACTTTAATAAAAATCCTTATTTTTATTAAAAATTTAAATCCTTATTGAATGTTGATTAATATTTAATTATAAATTATTTATTTATTTGTTATGAGTTATGTTAAGCAATTAATATATATTGCTGTTGAATTAAAAAACACGAGCAATTATTTGCAAATATCAAAAATTATACGTATACTAATTACATGAAAATTTTAATGTTATATATATAGAATTTTCTTTT
>NW_021628249.1:5867-12180 GCF_900005855.1 Plasmodium gallinaceum | reverse complement strand
TGAAAGGAAGGAAATAAAAAAAAAATATATTTATTTTTTTTTGGAAGAGAAAGGAGATTTCATTGAGAGAGAGATTTTTTTTTAAAAAAAGATAATAATGTTTATATAGAAGATTTTAATTTGCATAATATTTATATTTTTAATCTGTGGGAGAACATTTTATGCATATAACAATAAAATTTTCACGTAATCAATATTCATATAATTTTTTTGCATTTTTACTAATTATTTATGCTTATTAATTCAACAGCATTAGTTTAAATTGCTGAACATAACTCATAACAAAGAAATAATTAATTTACATTTAATTAATAGTTAATATTCAATAAGGATTTAAATTTTTAATAAAAATAAGGATTTTCATTAAAGTAAATAAATACCTATTAAAATCAAAGAATTCTTAACGAAGTAGAGCGCATAAATAAGAATCACTCGTTCAAAGTATTGAAAAATATATATAAATACAACAAAATCGTAGAGACACCTCTACTTGCTTTTTATTAATTTGTTTATTCAGTACTCTAGTAAAATCACCAAACATCCAGTTAATAAATCAGTGTGTATGACCAATTTCGTATTCTTCATTTAAGTAATCCTTCTATTTTCCAAAAAGTTTAATAAAGACTTTTATTAACCCACTGGGTGTTCGGTAACTTTGCTAGAGTACTGGTTAATAAAAGGCTTGATTAAACTTTTTGGAAAATAAAAGGACTAGTTAAATGAAGTATACGAAGTTGGTCATGTATATACGCACAAAAATAAAAAAAATTGATGATTTTTTTTTTGTTTGTACTTTTTAAAAAGAAAGTACAAAGACTGTCAGGAAAAGAATATTTGATAAAAAAATGTAAATATAGTCAGGAAAAATTGATTAAAAAAAAAAATCAATTTTTTAAAATATAAAAAAAAAATAATAAAAATAAAAAAAAAAAAAAAAGATTTTTTTTTTTTAAAATGAGGAATTAAAGGAAATATTTTTTATGATGAATTTTGAAAAAAGAAAATTTAATACATATAGCAATAAAATATTCATGTAATTAATATTTATATAATTTATTCTGTTTTTGTTAATAATTATTTGTGTTTGTTAATTCAACAGCAATATAAAATAATTGCTGAATATAACTCATAATAAATAAACTAGTAATTATAATTAATTAATAATTAATGTTAAATAAGTATTTAAATTTTTAATAAAATAAGGATTTTTTATTAAAGTAAATAAATGCTTATTGAAATAAAAGAATGCTGAACGACGTAGATTATAATTAAAGATCACTCTTTCAAAGCATATAAAATATATATAAATATACAAAAATCGTAGAGGTACCTCTACATGCTCTTTATTAAATGGTTTGTTCAATACAATAGTAAAGTCCCCGAACACCCAGTTAATAAAACACACAGAGACAATTGATAGTTACTTTCATCATCATCTTTATTTAACTAATATAATGAATAAAATTTACTTAACAGTATTATCTCAAATAGCTGAAATGGTATTTTTTATTAGTGTTCCTACATAACTCTAATAATACTTCATTCAAAGATTTAGAATAATAGCTTTTCATTTTCCTTTATGCACTAATAGAAAATCTATGTTTACTCTTTTTTTTTTTATACATTTATTTCTCAAGAACAATGGAATATTTTAGAGTTGTCTTCTTAGTTCCTTTTTATTTTGCGTTATATGAGTTTTATCAGTAAAATAGTTGATATCCAATTTATCATGTATCTTTATTTTCTCTTTTTTTTCGATTTTACTATCGATATACATGTATGTAATTCTCATTATTCATCATAATTGATTTATAAATGGAATGTTTAAAGACTTTGCTAGATTAATGAACAAATAAGGAAAACGTAGAATAGCCTCTACTATTTTTAGTTATTGTAAGGAATATTTTCTTTATAAATAATTAAAATTTATACGTTACTTTATATAGCATAAACGAAATAGTTTAAATATATAATACTTTTAATTCTTTATGTAAAAATATGTTAATTAATTGTTTTTACTATTCTAAACATAATACATATATTACAAAGTGTATTTATTTTATTTAATAAGAATTTCTTCTTATTTTCATTAAAATACAAATCCTTATTACAAAAACAATTTATATGCAAAATAGCATTTTTTATAAACTAATAATTTTTCGTTATAGGTTAAAAATTTTTTTTCAAAGATATGTACTCATTAGAGGATCAACAAAAAAAAATTTTTCTTTTTACGTTCTTTTAAACAAGTGGAAGAGGAAATATATCTATTTACTTTTTTTTTTAAAACAAAAATAGAATATTATTAAAAAAAAAATTACAAAAAAAAATTAGTTATTTTTCGATTATGCTTCCTCTTATCTAAATATACATTTTTGCTTATTGGAATGTTAGACTTCTTCATAAAAAGGTATAATACATAGCTAACTTATCACTTATAATTTACTGTTATTTTCTAAAACGTTAATCAAATTAACTAATAAATTCTTACTTCAACTTCATCTTCTTCATTATTTATTTGCCCATATACATTTAGTGTTACTCTTTCATTTACTGATCTTTCTACACTGTCATCTACATCTAATATTATTGCTCTTTCATCTATTTCTTCATCTATATCTTCATATTCAATGTCTGCATATCCTGAATCTACTGATTCAACTTCTATCATTAGGTCATCATATATTGCTCTTCCCTGGATATATTATACAAATAAAATTAATGTAAAATAATATCAATTTTTATTAATGAAATAATTACATAAATATGATAAGTAAATAAAAATTTTTCATATTATTTTATATTACTCTAAGTCTGTAAGTATAAATGATAGTGTAAAATATAAAAAATAATTTTATGGAAAGAATTAATGCAAGAATAACCCAATAAATACTATCAACACTATTACTATTATTATTATTATTATTATTATATTCTGAAATATTAGAACTAGCTGAAGTATAACTTGCAATTGTTGTATATATTGTATCATTTAACTGTCTCATTCCTAAAATTCTTGTACTTGTTTTTTATACAACAAAAGTATTATAAAAATTTTACAATACATTTGTTTTTTTTCCATATTAAATTGATACATTCTCAAGTTTATAATAAAAACTTTAATAAGAATTCATTCACAATTGCTAATAAATATAAACAATGACATTATATTTTCTTCTAGATAATATTAATTTTTCTAACTATATGAAAATAAAATATACAATCAAAATTGCTTTCAAATATCAATTATCTAAGTTATTAATCTCTTCTCTAATTTATTTTATAGCATACGTAAAATTTTAATTAATTAAATCTAAGTAAATAATTAGTGAGGAAGTCAATTTATTTTTATGAAAATGCTTAAATTAAGTTTAGCATAATTAATAATTCCATATATGAAAAATATACTACTTAAGTACTAATTTATTTTTTTTTTTAATTTTTTGTGTATTAATGAAGAGGTCAATATTTATATTTTTTGAATGCTATATATTTTTAATACAGAAATAATTGTGTACTTTGACAAATGAATTATATTTATTATGCTAGGCATATAATTTTAGAATAAAAAAAAAAAATTTTACACAAACAAAAAATAATAAAACTCTAGTGATTTATGATAATCATATTACCCCTCAAATAATAGAAAATTTTATTTTTATATTGATGAATTTTATTAGTAACAGTTTAAAGGTATTATTTCAAATAAAAAATATATGAGCAAAAGAAAAAAAATTTATAACAAAAATTAGCTTTTTTGCATGCATAAATATTTTTTATAAGTAAATCTTAATAAATTTAATTGTTATAAAAAAATAATTGACTCGGAAAAAATAGGAAAAAGAATATAATAAAAAAAAAAATCTATAAAAAAAAAGGTGAAAGAAAAAATAATAGAAAAGAAAAATTGAATATAAAGAAAAAAAGATAAAAAAAATGAAAAAAAAATATTGCATTTGGAGAAATTATATTTTACAATTATAAAAGATATAATAATTAAAAATATAACTTAGTATAATATAAATTATAGTTATAAAACTAATAATAATGCTTCAAAAAAGAATGAATAGCATTGTGATATAATAATAAATTTTTAGCTATAAAAATATGATAAATGTAATTTTTAATCCCATAAAATCAATAATATTTTTATAAGTAATAACTTATAAAAATAAAAATGATTATACAATTTAATTTATTACAGTAGTTATAATGAAATTTATTTAATTAATAATATCATTCTTATTCTACCAACGGCTTAATTAGTAAATTTTATTTTGATATCGATATAAAGATGCAACTGAATATAATGAGTTTCAAAAACAAAAATGTAATATAAATTATTTGCATGTCCTCACATTTTGTATATAAATTAAAAACAACGTAAAAATAAAAAAAAAAAATATTTTTATGTAAAGCAAAAATTTATTGCTTGCATCTGAATCATTTGTATAAAATTCATCAACTTAATGATAATAATAGCACTATTAATAGTAGCTAGAACATACATATATCAAAGATTTATACGTTATAAATCATGTGAGATATTTATTATTTTTATTTTCTAAGAAGTATATGTATTTAATTAAATATAATATATAATTAATATTAATGTTGATATTAGCTTTAATTAGCAAATATTTTATATTTAGAATTTTTTGAATATTTGAATACATCTGAGTTGTTTTAATGTACTAAATATTTTTTTTTTTTTAAATATATAACAATTTTATTTTAAAATATAAAAAAGAAATTTTATATTTTTCTTTTAGAGAAGCTTCTTAGTCTGAATATTGAAAAAAACATAAATGATTTGACAGGGACTACAGTACACTATAAAGATATATATATTTTAAAAATAAAATAATGATGTAATGTTACGTAGATTATTTTTTATTTAAATGATATACATATATACAAAAGTTAAAAAATTCATCTACTATTTAATATAGAAAATCATAATATTTTGCATAAATAAATTGTTAAAGTTGTGATTTCTTGAGTTACAAATAATCTACGTTTTAAATTATTTGCAAGAATTTTAGGATAAAATCCATGGAAGACGTTAGAAATTTATTACATGGAAATGTAATTATTTTGTTATGTATATAAAATTTTCAACAAGTATATTAATATGTCAATTTTTATTTTTAAAAAATAGATTTTAACATATTTATATAATAAAGAAATAATAATAAAATAGTAATATGAACTTACTGATCCAAAAGAAAGTGAATTGAAAAATATGCAAACATAAAATACTTTATTTTTTTAAAATTATAGATTTTTTATTAAGAAAAAACAATTTTAAATGTATAAGTAATGATGTGATACTTATTTTATCTGTATGAGCAGTGAAATTTGTTTCGTTTTTATTATATAGGTTTATATTTTAGTGAAATATGTAAACGACTGGTTAATAAAAAGCTTCATTAACCTTTTTGGCTATAAAAGGACTAGCTATGTGAAGAATACATAGTTAGTTGTGCTAACTAAAAAAAAAAAAAAAAAAAAATTATTGGATTTTTTTTTTGAGAAATGTTTCTTTCGAAAAAGATAAAGATAAAAAAAAAAAAATAAAAAAAAGATTTAATTTTTTTTTTTAGAGAAGAAAAAAAAATCAGAGACAGAGAGATTTTTTTTAAGAAGATAATGATATTTTTGTAAAGTGTTTAATTTGCATAATATTCATATTTTGAATTTGTGAGAAAGAAAATTTTATACATATGAAGATAAAATTTTCATGTAATTAATATGCATATAATTTATTTGCATTTTTAATAAGTATTTGTGTTTTGTTAATTCGACAGCAATATAAAATGATTGCTGATTGTAACTCGTAATAAATAAACTAATAATTATAATCAATTAATAGTTAATGTTAAATAAGTGTTTAAATTTTTAATAAAATAAGGATTTATTTATTAAAGTAAATAAATACTTATTGAAGCAAAAGAATGCTGAACGAAGTAGTTTATGATTAAAGATCATTCGTTCAAAGCATATAAGAATATACATAAGTATAAGAAAATCGTAGAGTCATCTCTACATGCTCTTTATTAATTGGTTTGTTTAGTACTCTAGCAAAGTCTCCGAACATCCAGTTAATAAATCAACGACTGATTTTTAGTCTAATATTGGATCTTTATATAATTGTATATTAAATAAATATATTTAATTAGAAAAAAAAGATACATATTTATAACATAAATTTAAAATTATGTAAATCACTATAAATGTCATTAATTAACAAATTAATAAATCATAATATGACTGAAAAGAAAATTAATGAGTTATTACATTAAAAAAAAAA
>NW_021628249.1:0-5856 GCF_900005855.1 Plasmodium gallinaceum | reverse complement strand
AACATCAAACATGAAAAGAAATGAATTTTATTAAATAACTAAATAAAATTATATTAAATGGAAAAAATAAAAATAAAATTTCATCTTGTCATGCAGAAACTGATGCATGTTTTTATTTTTATTTTTTAGGTAAAGATACAAAATAAATTTTATTCACGCTTTTTTTTTTCGTATTTCTTTCATATTAATATTAACACATGTTATGATAGAAAAAAAATCAAAAAACCAATAATATAAAAAATAAAGAAAATATTCCAAATTTTGATAAAAAAATTGATACATTATTTTGATTAAATAACTTCTACATGTGCTTAAATTTATATAATTCTTAGGATCTACCAATATGATATAACCTAAAAGCAAAATTATAATAGTAAGAATACAATACATAAGAAAAGAAGTAAATAATTTTATTATGAATTATAGAATAATTCCATTAAATATATTATAAGACAGAATATACATTAATTATCTAAAAAATAAATTGAATTATTATTTTATAAGCATGTATTTTTTCTTTTTTTTATATTTTGCTTAATATATTAATGAATATGGAATATTTATTATTAATTTTTCTTTCAATGTTTTCATTAGACTAAGAAAGCAACTTAGTAGTGAACATGAGAGAACTCGACTTATTTTAAATAAAATAAAATATTAAACAAATTATACACTTTTATCAATTAATATTAAACATTAATTACATTAGAATATTACTATATAATTTTATTCACTTAATACTCTATATGAATAAATTTTAACATTATATTTTTAATTTTTCATAAAATAAAAACATTCCGCATTATTCAATTAAAGAAAAAAAATAAAAATGCTATCATAATGTTTTTTTCTTTTTTTTTTTTTTTTTTTTTTGTAATTGTAAATACACATACAACAAAAATGAATAACAAAATATATCTATATTTCTTTTTAGCGTAATTTTTTATTTATTAATTATCTGTACAATGAATTTGCTAGAGCATTTGATTTATTAATTGTCTATTCAGTAACTTTGTGTTTTATTAAATGGGTATTCGGTGACTTTATTAGTGTACTGAACAAACAAATTAATAAAGGTCATGTAGAGTTGCATCTACGGTTTTGATGCATTTATATATATTTTTAAATGCTTTGAATGAGTGATCTTTAATTACATAATCTACTTCATTCAGCGTACTTTATTTTCAATAGTCATTTATTTATTTTAATGAAAATCCTTTTTTTTATAAAAAATTTAAATCCTTATTGAATTTTGATTATTATTTAATTGTAATTTATTTATTTCTTTGTTATGAGTTATGTTCAGCAATTTAAATATATTGCTCTTGAATTAACAAACATAAACAATTATTAAGAATGCAAATAAATTATATGAATATTAAGTACGTGAAATTATTGTTGTCCTATGTATAAAATTTTCTCTCATAAATTCAAACTATAAATATTATGCGAAATTAAACTCTTTACAAAATAATTATTATCTTTTCTAAGAAAAAAATCTCTCTCTCTATTCAAAATCTCTTTTTGAGTTAAAAAAAAAAAAAGTAAATCTTTTTTTTTATTTTTTTTTTTATCTTTATGTTTTTCAAAAGAAACATTTCTCAAATAGAATTCCAAATAATTTTTTTTTTTTTTTTTTTTAGTTAGTACAACTAACTACGTATTCTCCGCATAGCTAGTCCTTTTTATTATCAAAAAGGTTAATGAAGCCTTTTATTAACCATAAACATAATGTCTAGTGATATGTAATTATTTTATTTTTACAATATAACTTATTATATAAATCAAATGATTTTTATATAATAATGCCATACGATATTAGATGAACAAATTATTAGAAGCTTCATTGTCAGAATTAATTCTAGGTTAATACCTTATTTATTTTTATTGATCTACCAATTTAAAATAATGTTCATATATCTTAATAAAAACTATTAAATAATATTATTAACACATAAATAATAATAATTTGTAAACTTTTAAAATATAATACATATTTACTATCTTACATGAAAAACATAACTTTTATATGCCATTAACTTTTTCCTTTTTAATAACTAATTATTTTTTATTCAATTAAAAAATCACTATATTTTTTTTTTTCTTTCCATATATATATATTTATTAAATTTATTCTATGATAAAAAAAATTAAGCTTTTAAAATGAAAGTGCAAAGTAGAAGGTATAAATTATCTTTTTGTGAACTTCATTGTATGCATTTTCTTAAATATTTTTGCATGCATAACTAAATTTGGAGTTATATTTCATTTAATCCTATTGATGGTTAAAAGAGATAAATAAAACTCCTTATTGAAAAATCATATACTTATTAACATAGAGGCAATTGATAGTTACTTTCACTACAATCTTTATTTAACTAATATAATGAAAAAAATTTACGTAACAGTATTATCTCATTGGTTAATAAAAAGCTTCATTAACCTTTTTGGCTATAAAAGGACTAGCTATGTGGAGAATACATAGTTAGTTTTTCTAACTAAAAAAAAAAAAAAAAAAAAAAAATTATTGGAATTTTTTTTTGAGAAATGTTTCTTTCGAAAAAGATAAAGATAAAAAAAAAAAAAAATAAAAAAAAGATTTAATTTTTATTTTTTTTTTGAAAAGAGAAAAAAAAATCAGAGAGAGAGAGAGATTTTTTTTAAGAAGATAATGATATTTTTGTAAAGTGTTTAATTTGCATAATATTTATATTTTGAAATTGTGAGAGAAAATTTTTTACATATGAAGATAAAATTTTCATGTAATTAATATGCATATAATTTATTTCCATTTTTAATAAGTATTTGTGTTTTGTTAATTCGATAGCAATATAAAATGATTGCTGAATATAACTCATAATGAATAAACTAATAATTATAATCAATTAATAGTTAATGTTAAATAAGTGTTTAAATTTTTAATAAAATAAGGATTTATTTATTAAAGTAAATAAATACTTATCGAAGCAAAAGAATGCTGAACGAAGTAGTTTATGATTAAAGATCATTCGTTCAAAGCATATAAAAATATACATAAGTATAAGAAAATCGTAGAGTCATCTCTACATGCTCTTTATTAATTGGTTTGTTCATTACTCTAGCAAAGTCTCCGAACACCCAGTTAATAAAACACTCATATAGCTAAAATGGGATTTTTTATCAATGTTCCCAAGTAACTCTAATAATACTTCATTCAAAGAATTAGAATAATAGCTTTTCATTTTCCTTTATGCACTAATAGAAAATCTATGTTCACTCTTTTTTTTTATACATTTACTTCTCAAGAAAAATGGAACATATTATAGTTGTCTTCTTAATTCCTTTTTATTTTGAGTTATTATATAAGTTTTATCAGTAAAATTGTTTATATCCATTTTATCATGTATCTTTATTTTCTCTTTTTTTCCGATTTTACTTTAGATATGCAAGTATGTAATTCTCTTTATTCATCATAATTGATTTATTAGTTGATTGTTTAAAGACATTGCTAGATGGTTAATAAAAGGCTTCATTAACCTTTTTGGAAAATAAAAGGAATAGTTAAATGAAGTATACGAAATTGGTCATGTATATGCACACAAAAATGAAAAAATTTTGATGATTTTTTTTTGTTTGTACTTTTTAAAAAGAAAGTACAAAGAATGTCAGTAAAAAAATGTTTGATAAAAAAATGTAAAAATAGTCAGGAAGAAAATTGATTAAAAAAAAAATCAATTTTTTAAAATATTTATTACTAAGAAAAATAAATAAATAAAAAAAAAAAAAAAAAAGAAATTTTTTTTTTTAGTGAGGTAAAAAGAAATATTTTTATGATGAATTTTGTAAAAGAAAATTTTATACATATAACAATAAAATTTTCATGTAATTAATATATATATAATTTATTTTGTTTTTGTTAATAAGTATTTGCGTTTGTTAATTCAACAGCAATATAAAATTATTTCTGAATATAACTCATAATAAATAAACTAGTAATTATAATTAATTAATAATTAATGTTAAATAAGTATTTAAATTTTTAATAAAATAAGGATTTTTTATTAAAGTAAATAAATGTTTATTGAAATAAAAGAATGCTGAACGACGTAGATTATAATTAATGATCACTCGTTCAAAGCAAATAAAAATATACTTGAATATACAAAAATCGTAGATGCATCTCTACATGCTCTTTATTAATTGGTTTGTTAGCTACTATAGGAAAGTCCCAGAACACTCAGTTAATAAATCACTAGATTAATAAACAAATAAGGAAAACGTATAATAGCCTCTACTATTTTTAGTTATTGTAAAGAATATTTTCTTTATAAATAATTAAAATTTATACGTTACTTTATATAGCATAAACGAAATAGTTTAAATATATAATACTTCTAATTCTTTATGTAAAAATATGTTAATTAATTGTTTTTACTATTCTAAACATAATACATATTTTACAAAGGGTATTTATTTTATTTAATAAGAATTTCTTCTTATTTTCATTAAAATAAAAATCTTTATTACAAAAACAATTTATATGTAAAATAGTATTTTTTTATAAACTAATAATTTTTCATTATAGGTTAACAAATTTTTTTAAAAATTTTTACTCATTAGAAGATCAACAAAAAAAAAATTTTTCTTTTTTCATTCCTTTAAACAAATAGAAGAGGAAATATATCTATTTACTTTTTTTTTTTAACTAAAATAGAATATTATTAAAAAAAAAAATTACAAAAAAAAATTAGATATTTTTCGTTTATGCTTCTTCTTATCTAAGTATACATTTTTGTTTATATGAATGTTAGACTTATTCATAAAAAGGTACAATACATAGCTAACTTATCAATTATAATTTACTGTTGTTTTCTGAAACGTCAATCAAATAAACTAATAAATTCTTACTACTACTTCTTCTTCACTATCTACTTGCGCATATACATTTACTGTTACTCTTTCATTTACTCTTCTTTCTACACTGTCATCTACATCTAGTATTCTTGCTCCTTCATTTATTTCTTCATCTATATCTTCATATTCAATGTCTGCATATCCTGAATCTACTGATTCAACTTCTAGCATTAGGTTATCATGTATTGCTCTTTGCTGGATATATTATGCAAATAAAATTAATGTATAATAATGTCAATTTTATTAATGAAATTATTACATAAATACGATATGTAAATAACATCTTTTCATATTATTTTATATTACTCTCAGTCTGCAAGTGTTTATGACAGTGCTAAACATAATTATTAAGACAATGGAAAGAATTATTGCAAGAATATTCCAATCAATATAATTATGACTATTACTATTATTATTATTATAAGATTCTGAAAGATTAGAATTAGTTTCACTATTATTTTTAAGTGTTTCATTTAATTTAGCAAATAACTGTTTCATTCCTAAAATTCTTTAACCCAATTTTTAATATAACAAAAGTATTATACAAATTTTACAATACATTATTTTTTTTTCCATATTCAATTGATACATTCTCAAGAATATAACAAAATCTTTAAATAGAATTCATTCACAATTGATCATAAATATAAACAATGATATTATATTTTCTTCTAGATAATATGAATTTTTCTAACTATATGAAAATAAAATATACAATCAAAATTGCTTTCAAATATCAATTATCTAAGTTATTAATCTCTTCTCTAATTTATTTTATAGCAATTTAAATATATTGCTGTTGAATTAACAAACATAAACAATTATTAACAAAAACAAAATAAATTATATAAAATTTAATTACATGAAAATTTTATTGTTATATGTATAAAATTTTCTTTTACAAAATTCATCATCCAAAAATTTCATTTAATTCCTCACATTTCCCCCAAAAAAAAAATTTTT
>NW_021628247.1:66130-89758 GCF_900005855.1 Plasmodium gallinaceum | reverse complement strand
TCCGGATAAATACAAGAATCCGTACAATTATTGGTTTAAGTTCAAGGTTCCAATATTTTGGGAGCGATTTAAAAATGAGACAAATCAGATGGACCATGAATGGAAACTAAAAAAATGGAATGGTGATTTTAGGATATTTTCAAATACGAAATTTAATGATCTATATTCAATAATTCGTAGTAATATTCCGGATAAACAAAAAAAAGAAAAAATTGATAGTTTTATGAATGAATTTGACTCAGAATTTAATAAATTTTTATTCGAATGTAAGAAAGAGATGAGAGACAATAAAAAAGAATCCGAATCTAAGAAAGAGATGAGAGAAGATAAAACAGAATCCGAATCTGAGGAAGAGATGACAGACAATAAAACAGAATCCGAATCTAAGAAAGAGATGATAGACGATAAAACAGAATCCGAATCTAAGAAAGAGATGATTGACAATAAAACAGAATCCGAATCTATGAAGGAGATGATAGAAAATAAAACAGAATTTGAATGTAAGAATGAGATGAGAGGCAATAAAACAGAATCCGAACCGAAAAAAGAGATGATAGACGATAAAACAGAATCCGAATATAGGAAAGAGCAGGGAACAAATGATATAAAAAATTATAAAAAAAAAATTTGGGAATTACTTATTGTTTTGATAATCTTAAGGAGAATATAAATTAATGGTTTAACAGAGAAAATAAGATTAGTTATGCACAAGATCTAGTTAAAAAAAAGAAAAATAAATATTTCGTCTAAATTTGTTTTATAGAAATATACTTTATTTTTTAAAAAAAAGAAATTAAAAGAGAAAAATTTTTTAGGAAGAAAAAATTTCATGAGAATATTTTTTAATTTTTAAGAATAAAATTTTCGTTAAGTGATATTAATGTAATTCAATTTCTTTTTTTACTATTTAAATGTTTTTATTATTTTTAAAAGCAGTGAACTTAAATTACTGAAAATTACTTATAAATAGCAATAATTATTTTGTACTTAAAAATTAATAATTAATGAGAGTATATGTTTTTAATAAAAAAACATAATTTTTATCAAAGTAAATCCACAATGAACCGCATTATTGCGGTTTATTTGTTTATATCATTAAAATTAGATTTAAAATTCATTTTATAATTAGAGAAAACTCCATATTCTCTTTAATAATTTGTTTTTCATTACTCTAGCAAATTCATTCAATGATAATTTAATAAATTAAAAATGTACATTATGGAATGTAAATAAATAAGGTAGTAAATGTAGAGGATAAAATAGAAGAAAAAAAGTTGGATGCAGAATTGTTACCAACTGATTTATTAACTGGGTATTCGGTGACTTTGATAGAGTACTGAACAAACAAATCAATAAAGAGCATGCAGAGTAGCCTCTACGATTTTGGTGTATTTATATATATTATTATATGCTTTGAACGAGTGATTCTTAATTATGTGCTCCAGTTTGTTCAGCATTCTTTAATTTCAATAGTCATTTATTTACATTAATAAAAATTCCTATTTTTATTAAAAATTTAAATCCTTATTGAATATTGATTATTATTTAATTGTAATTTATTTATTTCTTTGTCATGAGTTATGTTCAGCAATTTAAATATATTGCTATTGCATTAACAAACATAAACAATTATTAAAAATGCAAATTAATTATATGAATATTAATTACGTGAAAATTTTATTGTCATATGTATAAAATTTTCTCTTACAAATTAAAAATATAAATATTATGCAAATTAAACTCTTTTATATGTAAAAATTTTTATCTTTTTCGGATCTCATTTTTATTGATACTAAATCTTACTACCAATTTTTATTTTACCAATTTTCTCCCACCAATTAAATAATTTAAAAACAAAAATAGAATATATTTTTTTTACGTATCTTCATTTATTAAAAGAAAAAAATATAAAAAAAATTCAATAATTTCTTTTTTTTTTATTTTTCTTTATTTTTTTTTTTTTCCGCGTTTGCATAACCAACTGCATATTCTTTTATAGCTAGTCCTTTTTATTACCAAAAAGGTTAATGAAGCCTTTTATTAACCAAGTACTGAACAAGCAAATTAATAAAGAGTATGTAGAGTTGCCTCTACAATTTTGATGATTTTATATATATTCTTAAATGCTTTGAACTTGTGATCCTTAATTATGTGATCTATTTTATTCAGCATTATTTAATTTCAATAGGAATTTATTTACTTTAATAAAAATCTTTATTTTTATTAAAAATTTATATCCTTATTGATTGTTGATTATTAATTGAAGGTATATTACTTATTTCTTTGTTATGATTTATGTCCAGCAATTTAAAAATATTATTGTTGAATTAACAAACATAAACAATTAGAGACAATACAAAAACAATTATATATATATTAATTACATGAAAATTTTATTGTTATATAAATAAAATTTTCTCTTACAAAATTCATTAAAATCATATTTCATTCCCTCAAAAAAAAAATTTTTCTTTTTTTTTTTTTTTTTTTTATTTTTATTTATTGGTAACAATTCTTTTTCCAATTGCTTTTTTTTTTTTTTTATCAATTTTTTTTTTTCCTGACGGTCTTTGTATTTTTTTTTAAAAGAAATACAAAAAAANAAAAAAATTGATCATATCAATAAAGAGCATGCAGAGTAGCCTCTACGATTTTGGTGTATTTATATATATTATTATATGCTTTGAACGAGTGATTCTTAATTATGTGCTCCAGTTTGTTCAGCATTCTTTAATTTCAATAGTCATTTATTTACATTAATAAAAATTCCTATTTTTATTAAAAATTTAAATCCTTATTGAATATTGATTATTATTTAATTGTAATTTATTTATTTCTTTGTCATGAGTTATGTTCAGCAATTTAAATATATTGCTATTGAATTAACAAACATAAACAATTATTAAAAATGCAAATTAATTATATGAATATTAATTACGTGAAAATTTTATTGTCATATGTATAAAATTTTCTCTTACAAATTAAAAATATAAATATTATGCAAATTAAACTCTTTTATATGTAAAAATTTTTATCTTTTTCGGATCTCATTTTTATTGATACTAAATCTTACTACCAATTTTTATTTTACCATATTTCTCCCACCAATTAAATAATTTAAAAACAAAAATAGAATATATTTTTTTTACGTATCTTCTTTTATTAGAAGAAAAAAATATAAAAAAAATTCAATAATTTCTTTTTTTTTTATTTTTCTTTATTTTTTTTTTTTTTCCGCGTTTGCATAACCAACTGCATATTCTTTTATAGCTAGTCCTTTTTATTACCAAAAAGGTTAATGAAGCCTTTTATTAACCAAGTACTGAACAAACAAATTAATAAAGAGTATGTAGAGTTTCCTCTACAATTTTGATGTATTTATATATATTTTTAAATGCTTTGAACGAGTGATCCTTAATTATGTGATCTATTCCATTCAGCATTCTTTAATTTCAATAGAAATTTATTTACTTTAATAAAAATCTTTATTTTTATTAAAAATTTATATCCTTATTGATTATTGATTATTAATTAAAGGTATATTACTTATTTCTTTGTTATGATTTATGTCCAGCAATTTAAAAATAATATTGTTGAATTAACAAACATAAACAATTATAGACAATACAAAAATAATTATATATATGTTAATTACATGAAAATTTTATTGTTATATAAATAAAATTTTCTCTTACAAAATTCATTAAAATCATATTTCATTCCCTCAAAAAAAAAATCTTTCTTTTTTTTTTTTTTTTTTTTTATTTTTATTTATTGGTAACAGATCTTTTTCGAATTGTTTTTTTTTTTTTTTTTATCAAATTTTTTTTTTCTGACGGTCTTTGTATTTTTTTTTTAAAAAAAATACAAACAAAAAAAATTGATCATATTTTTTTTTTTTTTGTGTGCATGACCAACTTCGTATTCTACATTTAACTAGTCCTTTTATTTTCCAGAGAGGTTAATAAAGGCTTTTATTAACCAATAACTCCGTGAGGTGTATTAATAAATATCAATAATGCATTTTTTATCATTTCACCAACAGGTATATCTTTTACTACATACATGGTCTTAAGTATATAATTAAGACTATTACGAAATCATTCATTAATACCATTCCTTTCAGGATAATGAGTATTTCCATGATACAATTTTATTTGTAATTATCCTGTAACCTATTTCTGAAGTTTTTAATTCATTTAAATAGAACCACGATTTTTAATAATACTACTTTTAAATCCAAATATAGGAATTTAGATGTTTGTAATAATAGAAATTGTATCACTTGTAGTGCATTACTTTCTAATAACACTATTTAACATAAACAGTGAATAGTGATTTATAGCCATCTGAATATAGTAGTTTTCTTCTTTCCACCTTTTGAATCCAATGATATCTAATGAGACCATATAAAATATATTATATTTTAATAATTACTGGTGATTAGGTTTAAACGTTCTATTATACATTACCTGATAAACTAAACAATTCGTAGTACATTCCTCAATATATGTTTAACAAAAGTCTCTATTAACCTTTTTGGAAAATAAAAGGACTAGTTAAATGAAGAATACGAAGTTGGTCATGCACACATAAACAAAAAAAAAAAAAATTGATGATTTTTTTTTGTTTGTACTTTCTTTAAAAAAAAGTACAAAGACTGTCAGAAAAAATTTTGATATAAAAAAAAAATGCAATGATCTTCAGGAAAAAAAATTGATTAAAAAAATCAATTTTTAAAATATTTGTTAAAAATAAATAAATAAAAAAAAAAAAAAAAAAAGAAAGAATTTTTTTTTAGAAGGAGGGAAATGGAATAATTTCTTTTATGAATTTTGTAAGAGAAAATTTTATACATATAACAATGAAATTTTCATGTAATTAATATTTGTATAATTTTTGATATTTGTACATAATTCTTTATGTTTGTTAATTCAACAGCAATATATATTAATTGCTGAATGTAACTCATAATAAATAAACTAATAATTTACAATTAATTAATAATTAATGTTCAATAAGGATTTAAATTTTTAATAAAAATAAGGATTTTTATTAAAGTAAAATAAAAAGAAATTCATCATCATTTTTTTTTTTTTTGTGTGTGCCTGGCCAACTGCGTATTCTTCATATATCTAGTCGTTCTTATTACCAAAAGGGTTAATGATGCCTTTTATTAACCATACTCTACCACCAAGGGGAAGTAATGGTTATTACTTAATGTTTGTTATTTTTGGCTTGTTTTATTACATCAAGACCTATTTGTTGTCTTTTTTCAATTTGCTTATCCTGATTATCGTTAATGTTATATGTTATAATGCTATTCCTTTTATGAATATCTAGGTAATCATTAGACTTTAAATCATGCATCAGATTTAGTTTCCTTTTACTTATATTCGTAACTCGTACTAAATTCTCCAGTTAATTTTAATATATCTCCCTGGTTTTGTTACTTAATAATTTTATTTTTGACGTCGGAATTTGTACTTCTTTACTTCTATAGTTGGTTAATAAAAGGTTTCATTAAACTTTATGGTAATAAAAAGAACTACGTATATGAAGAATACGTAGTTGATTGTGCTAACGCGAAAAAAAAAAAAAAAAAAAAAAAAAAAATTTATTGGAATTTTTTTTGAGATATTTTTCTTTTGAAAAATGAAATATTTAAAGTAAAAAATATTTTTTAAAAAAAGTTTTTTGACAAATTTACTTTATTCTAAAAATATATTCCTGTAAATTTACTTTTTTACTAGTAATACTTATTAGTTTCAATTTTAATATTAATATTATTTACTGAATATAAAAATATATCTTTATTTAAATATAATAGATTTTTTCTTATAAAATTCATAAGAATGCATTTTCATTGGGATATAAAAAATATCAATAAATAAAGATAAAAGAGAATTATAAAATAACTTTTTGCATATATATTATTATAATCTTCTAATTAAATATAAAAAAAATATTTTTTTTTTTTTTTTTTTTTTACCTATACATATTTATTTGAAAAGTGTTGATTATTATTACGATGTGTTTATTTTCTTTCTTATTTTTAGTTATATATATTTATGGCACAATTTTTTATTTTTCATTTTACTTACGAAATTTAGGTAAATCATTTATATAGTATTAATGAATTCAACAATTATCCCTTCCAAATATAACTTTTTTCTTAAAAGGTTAAATTTTATAAGACATCTTTGTAAATATTAATGGAGAATTTTAATAAGAATTTTTATTTTTTTTAATTTAATTTGTTAGAATCTTGGACGTATTATTAATAAAAAGTGGTGTGTATAAATACTATCATTTTTAATATTTTAACACTAATTTTTCTCTAAGAAAAAATCATTAATTTAATAAAAGTGCATTTTTCATGATTTATATTTTTTTAATATTATATGTAGACGTTGTTCTTACAAGTAAAAATATGTAAAATATAAAAGTGTCTTACATTTAACATAGATATTACATGATATTAAAATAATTTGAATAGTGTATGTATTGGAGATATAGAAACTTAAATTATCCAAATAACAGTTCATGAAGTATTAAAATGATTATAATTATTATAAATAAGTTAATATTCTTAAGGAAAAGAAATTATTTATAGCTTTGATTTATTAATAGCTGTTAAAATACTTTTCTTGTGTCAACCAAATAAATTAATAAGGAAAATGTAGTGTAAACTCTACTTAATTTTAATATAAATTTTTTATTTTTATTAATAAACATTAAATATGACTTATTAGTTGAATAATTTTTTTTTAATATAAGCAACACTCTAAAATGTAATTTCCTTAACATTACACTTTATCTTAAAATAAAAATATACATTCTATAGTAGTCTGCACATTATCCTTAAAAAAAAAAAAAAAAAAAACTAATTTTTTTTCTTAAGATTATATTTTTCTTTTTATAATAAAAAAAATATCACCATAATATATATTTTTTTTTAAGTGCACTAACATTAAGTCCAAGTAAATATATACATATATTTTTTGCTTACATACTTTTTGAATATCTATTTTAGAGCAGACATTTACTATAGCTTATTGTCCTTGCGAATTAGCATGCAAAAAATAAAATGTTTTCATTCTATTTATTTGTGTAAATATTATACAAAGAAGGTCAATAGTATTGTTTATAGAGCAATGTATAAGTGGTTAATAAAAAGCTTCATTAACCTTTTTGGTTATAAAAAGGACTATGTATATGAGGAATACCTAGTTGGTTTTGCTAACTAAACAAAAAAAAGATATTTATTTTTTTTTTAAATGATATGTTCAGAGAGGAAAAGAGAAGATTGGTAAAATAAAAATCGAGAGTATAAATTAGTACCAATAAAAATGAGATTTTTAAAAGATAATAATGTTTTCATAAAAGAGTTTAATTTGTATAATATTTATATTTTGAATTTGTGAGAGAAAATTTTATACATATGACAATAAAATATTTGCGTAATTAATATTCAAATAATTAATTTGCATTTTTACTAATTGTTTATGTTGTTTAATTCAACAGCAATATATTAAAATTCCTGAACATAACTCACAACAAAGAAGTAAGTAATTCACATTTAATTAATAGTCGATATTTGATTTATTAACTGGGTGTTAGGTAACCTTACTCGAGTACTGAACAAACAAATTAATAAAGAGCATGTAGAGATGTCTCTACGATTTTGTTGTATTTATATATCTTTTTTATATGCTTTGAACGAGTAATTCTTAATCGTGTGCTCTACTTCGTTCAGCATTCTTAAATTCAATGGTAATTTCTTTACTTTAATAGAAATCCCTACTTTTATTAAAAATTTAAATCCTTATTAATTTTAGTTTTAAATCACATATATTTCACTTATAATGTTATGATTAATGTTTAACAATTCAAATTCACTTCTCGCGAATTAGCAAATATAAATAACAATACACAAAATAAGTTATACAATACTACAAACACGAAAATTTTATTATTGTTAATATAAAATTTTCTCTTTAAAATTCAAAAATAAAAATTTTCCACGAAAAAACTCTTTATCAAGTTTTCTTCTATTTTTTAATAGGTTGAATATTTTTTTCCCAATATTCATCTTTTTTCTTTCATTTATCTAGTATTTTAATGTCTATTTATATCCCATGCAGCTATTAATTTTTTTCTCAAAACGTCTAATAATTCCTTTTATTAACAAATCATTAACTCTAATAATTCTCAATAAAGACTTTTTTTTTTTTGTCCTTTTTTTGTCATGTAGGTAAGCTGGTAACAATTCTGCATCCAACTTTTTTTCTTCTATTTTATCCTCTACATTTACTACTTGATTTATTTACTTTCCATAAATTACATTTTTAATTTATTAAATTATCACTGAATGAATTTGCTAGAGTAATGAAAAACAAATTATTAAAAAGAATATGGAGTTTCCTCTAGTAATTAAATGGATTTCAAATCTAATATTAATGTTATAAACAAATAAACTGCAATAATGCGGTTCATTGTGAAATTACTTTGATAAAAATTATGTATTTTTATTAAAAACATATATTCTCATTAAATATTAATTTTTAAGTACAAAATATTTATTGCTTTTTATAAGTAATTTTCAGTAATTTAAGTTCACTGCTTTTAAAAATAATAAAAATACATAAATAATAAAAAAAAATTTTAATTATATTAATATCACTAAACGAAAATTTTATTCTTAAAAATTAAAAAATATTATCATGAAATTTTTTTTTTCTAAAAAATTTTTCTCTTTTAATTTTTTTTCTTTTAAAAAATAAAATATATTTCTATAAAAAAAATTTAGACAAAATATTAATTTTTCTTTTTTTTAACTATATCTTGTGCATGAATAATCCTATATTCTCTGTTAAACCATTAATTTATATTCTGCTTAAGATTATCAAAACAATATGTAATTTAAAAATTTTTAATTTACAATTATTTATTTCATTTGATTCCTGCTCTTTCCAAGATTCGGATTCTGCTTTATTGTCTATCATCTCTTTCATAGATTCAGATTCTGTTTTATTGTCTATCATCTCATTCCTACATTCAAATTCTGTTTTATTTTCTATCATCTTATTCCTACATTCAAATTCTGTTTTATTTTCTATCAACTCCTTCATATTTTGGGATTCTGTTTTATCGTCTATCAACTCTTTTTTCGATTCGGATTCTGCTTTATGATCTATCATCTTTCTCTTAGATTCGGATTCTGTTTTATTTTTTCTCATCTCCTTCTTATATTCAGATTCTGTTTTATTGTCTGTCATCTGATTTTTACATTCGCATAAAAATTTCTCAAATTCTGAGTTAACTTCTCTCATAATACTATCAATTTTTTTGTTTATTTCTTCATCTGGAATATTACGTCGATGATATATTGAGAACAGTTCTTTAACTTTCGTAGTTAAAATTTTATTCCAATAATCATTCCATTTTAGGCTTTTCGATTTAGGGTCCTTTTCACTTATTTCATTATTAAATCGTTCCAAAAATTGTGGAACTATGACCTCACACAAATAATTGCATGGATCATTGTATAGATCCGGTTCCTTACATTTGTTTTTTTTATTATCTAATGGACATTCTTGTAGACATCCTTCAGTGTTAGTTTTCTTTTTTTCTGCTATGTCACCCTCTGTTAATACTCTTTCATATTTCAACTCATTTTTTGTTTGCAATATATTTTTATCAACCAAAGTTTTATAGGAATCACACTATGAATTAAATAAAATTTTTTTAGAAGATTGTTTCTTTTGTTAGAATAGTAAATCAAATGAAATGTTAAAAATAATTAGAAATAAAATATATCTATATGTATATATTTTGTTAATATTTTAACTTACGTTATAAAAACATTGATATATCCAAATAAAAAGAAGGAATGTACTAATTTTTAAATATAAAGTTAACGTTTTCATATAAGTATATTTATAGAATAATAATGAAGTGGAAGTTGTTAATTTAGGTGCAAAATTGTTTCAATTTTCAATAATACTAAATTATGGATTTGTAATATTAATTTAGATATTATTATAACTTATATTAATTTCTCAAATTTTTAAAATAAAAAATTATTTTAATATATTAGATGTAATTTCTAATTTTTTATTATTACATACGATAGTATGGTTACTTTAGATAGGAATAATATTCTTAATTCTTCAAAAAAAAAATAAATTAAGAATGTTAATTTAGAAATATAGAAAAAATATAATAAATATGATAAAGTTACTTTAAAAATATTTTATTAAAATTTTATTTAACTTTAAATTATGTAAAAAAAATTAAATATTTTTAATTTAATTCACATAAAAATTATAAATGGTATACATTTAATGTTAAAGGATTTTTTTTATTTTTTTTTTCTAAATTACTAATCTCTGTGAATTATGTCGAACTTTAAATTATTTTATATATGGTATATTATGATTTATAAATATAAATCTTCGTATATTATAAAGATATATCTCCATCAAAAAAAGAAAAAAAAACTCTATAAATTAAAAATTTTTATACGCATGTATCTTTTATACAGTATGCTACATTTGTGACAATTTTTCACTTAATATAAAACTCATTTTCGCTTGTGTATATTTTTCTTTTAAATATAACTTTTTTGATTTTTCTTATATGCTTTTTTTTATCTTAATTCTTTTTTTTTTAATTTTATTATTGATAAATGTTTATACAATATATGTATATATTTATTTTTTGTTATAACTATTTTTTAAAAAAAATTACTTTTTCAATTATTTGAAAAAAAATAAAAAAAATTTGTTAAGTACTTAAATTCAAAAGAAAAAGTGAAGATAGGTAATTATTTTTAAGAAATTATAATAACAAATCTTATAAATCGCACATTTAAAAGTGAAATAAATTAATTACAATTTAAAAAAAAAAAAAAAAATACTATTTTTTTAATAACATATTTAAAGTAAAAAATATTTTTTAAAAAAAGTTTTTTGACAAATTTACTTTATTCTAAAAATATATTCCTGTAAATTTACTTTTTTACTAGTAATACTTATTACTAGCACTTATAGAATTTACATGCATATATATACGTTTATTTTTTTTACGTATTTTATATTTTATAAAAATATTATATTGATCCTTTATAATAAGAATTATACGTTATTAAGTACATTATATTATTTATATATAAACTATATTTTACTTCTTTAATTATATAAATTTACTATTCAAAAAAAAAATGCTGTAAAAATATTATATAATAATTAAANACTTTATTCTAAAAATATATTCCTGTAAATTTACTTTTTTACTAGTAATACTTATTAGTTTCAATTTTCATATAAATATTATTTACTGAATATAAAAATATATCTTTAATTAAATATAATAGATTTTTTCTTATAAAATTCAAAAGAATGCATTTTTATTGTGATATAAAAAATATCAATAAATAAAGATAAAAGAGAATTATAAAATAACTTTTTGCATATATATTATTATAATCTTCTAATTAAATATAAAAAAAATATTTTTTTTTTTTTTTTTTTTTTACCTATACATATTTATTTGAAAAGTGTTGATTATTATTACGATGTGTTTATTTTCTTTCTTATTTTTAGTTATATATATTTATGGCACAATTTTTTATTTTTCATTTTACTTACGAAATTTAGGTAAATCATTTATATAGTATTAATGAATTCAACAATTATCCCTTCCAAATATAACTTTTTTCTTAAAAGGTTAAATTTTATAAGACATCTTTGTAAATATTAATGGAGAATTTTAATAAGAATTTTTATTTTTTTAAATTTAATTTGTTAGAATCTTTGACGTATTATTAATAAAAAGTGGTGTGTATAAATACTATGATTTTTAATATTTTAATGCTAATTTTTCTCTAAGAAATAATCATAAATTTAATAAAAGTGCATTTTTTATGATTTATCTTTTTTTAATATTATATATAGAAGTTGTTCTTACAAGTAAAAATATTTATAATATAAAAGTGTCTACATTTAAAATAGATAATACATGATATTAAAATAATTTGAATAGTGTATGTATTGGAGATATAGAAACTTAAATTATCCAAATAACAGTTCATGAAGTATTAAAATGATTATAATTATTATAAATAAGTTAATATTCTTAAGGAAAAGAAATTATTTATAGCTTTGATTTATTAATAGCTGTTAAAATACTTTTCTTGTGTCAACCAAATAAATTAATAAGGAAAATGTAGTGTAAACTCTACTTAATTTTAATATAAATTTTTTATTTTTATTAATAAACATTAAATATGACTTATTAGTTGAATATTTTTTTTTTAATATAAGCAACACTCCTAAATGTAATTTCCTTAATATTACACTTTATCTTAAAATATAAATATACATTCTATAGTAGTCTGCACATTATCCTTAAAAAAAAAAAAAAAAAAAACTAATTTTTTTTCTTAAGATTATATTTTTCTTTTTATAATAAAAAAAATATCACCATAATATATATTTTTTTTTAAGTGCACTCACTTTAAGTGCAAGTAAATATATACATATAATTTTTGTTTACCTACTTTTTGAATAACTATTTTAGAGCAGACATTTATGATAACATATTGTCCTTGCGAATTAGCATGCACAAAATAAAATGTTTTTATTCTATTTATTTGTATAAATATTATACAAAGAAGATCAATAGTATTGTTTATAGAGCAATGTATAAGTGGTTAATAAAAAGCTTCATTAACCTTTTTGGTTATAAAAAGGACTAGCTATATGAAGAATACGTAGTTGGTTGTGCACTAGCGAAAAAAAAAAAAATTATTGAATTTTTTTTTTTATTTTTCTTTTAATAAATTGGAAATGCGTAAAAGAAATATATTTATTTTTTTCAAAAAAATTTAATGAAAAAAGGAAAATTGGTAAAATAAAAATCGGGAGTAAGATTTGTTACCAATGAAAATGAAAACTTAAAAGGATAAAAGATGTTTACATATAAATGAGCTTAATTTGCATAGCATTTACATTTTTAATATGTGAGAGAAAATTTTATACATATGAAAATAAAATTTCTAGGTAATTAATATTCATATAATTAATTTGTATTTTTACTAATTGTTTATATTTATTAGTTCGACAGCAATATATTAAATTGCTGGACATAACTCATAACAAAGAAATAAGTAATTTACATTTAATTAATAGTCAATATTCAATAAGGATTTAAATATTCAATAAAAATAGGGATTTTTATTAAATTAAATAAATGCCTATTTAAATCAAATAATGTGGAATGAAGTAGATTACCTAATTAAGGATTAATCGTTCAAAGAATATAAAAATATATATAAATAAAACAAAATAGCAGAGGTAACTCCACATGCTTATTATTAATTGGTTTTTTCAATACTCTAGAAAAGTCATCGAACCCCCAGTTAGTAAATCAAGCACTTGCATAACCAACTACGTATTTTCCGTATAGATAATTATTATTATCCTCAACAGGGTTAATAATTTCTTTTATTAACCGAATATCTAATGTATCGTGTACATTTATTCAATTTATTTTAATTATTTGCTTGGAATTTACACATCCCTATACTATTTTCATTGTTTTGTAACATATTAGAAGTTGATTCACTTTTTCTAATTTCATAAATATTATACTCTTGCTTATTGTTTCATATAATTCTTCATTTTTATCTATACTGTTAATTCTCTTTCTTTTTATTACAAGTTCTTCATTTTTATTTTTTTTAGACTATTTATTTACTTAAATAAAAATCCCTATATTTTTATTAAAAACATAAATCTTCATAAATAATTAGTTTTAAAGTACAAAACATTTCATTACTATTTCTAACGATTAGTGTTTATAAAATCAAGTCAATTCTTTAAAATAATAAAAATACATACATAAATTATTACTGGAAACAATGAAAATTTAATTTTCAAAAATAGAAAATTTTCTTTTATTGAAATATTAAAAAAAAATTTTAAGAATTTTTTCTATAAAATTCACATTTATCCAAATTCAAAACAATACTTAATAATTTATGTTAAGAAAAAAATATATTAAAGAACATCAACTATTTTTAATTTTTTATTTATTTTTTTTTAATTAGCTTTTGCGTATGTATAAATGTTTATTTTCTATATAGAAATTTAATGATCAAAAAAGCTAATAAAGCTTTTATTAATCATACATATAATTTCTATTGCTATAAATGTTTTTTTTACACTAGTACGATTATTTGATATACATTATTATAATAAGAATGAAATTAATATTATTTATTTTTATAGAAATAACTATGATAATACGTATATATAAATGATTATTTATATATTATTTAACCTTTGTGAATTGGTATATAATTGACTGCATTATCTAACTATTAATTTATTAATGTTACAATTGCCAAACAATAATTATATATAATATTTTTTACTTTATGAACATTACCTTGCCTATAATAATTACAAAAATTTCTACATTTAATGGATTATTATTTGGATAAATTTAATTTTTAAATATGCAATACATATATTATTTAAAAGATTTTAATACCATGAAGCAATATGTATAAATGTAAGATAATATAATATTTCAAGTATTTTTGGTTGGAAAAACTGCATTTATGTATTATATTAAAAAAAAAAAAATCATAATAACTCACATTTATTAAATATATTATTTTTTAAAGTATAATGAGCGTTAATATATTAAGAAGGTAATATTTATTCATATACATTTTTATTTATGTTATGTCAAATATTCTTACAAATTAAATTAAAAAAATAAAAGTTCTTAATAAAATTCTTTAATAATGCTTACAAAGATGTCTTATAGCACTTAAATATTTTAGAAGAATGTAAAATTTGAAAGGGAAAATTGTTGAACTCTTTTCTATTATATAAATTATTTGTTAATTTTTCATTCAGTGTTCTTTCTAGTATTGAACAAACAAATTAATAAAAAGCATGTAGAAAAAGCTCTATTCATTTATCTTTATCAGATTATTCACTTCAATTATTTATGTCATATATTAAATGCATGAATTAATTACTATTGTTGTTAGTTTACACTATATCTCATGTATGTCACATTTGATATTATATTCCTAATTTTTTATACAAAAAAAATAAAATAATAAAATATATAAATATTTTTTTCATATCTTGTTCCTTTTTAGAGCAAGTATTTTTTTTTTTAGATAACTTTTAGAGCAATTGTTTTTATTAAACGTATTTACTTTTAGTGATAATATTTTTTTTTTAAGATACATACTTTCTTTAAGCTTTTATGTATTCCTATTTTCCTTGCAATATGACATATACAATTAAAAACGTTTTCTTTATATTTATCTGAATATTATTTAAAATAGGTCGATAATATTATTTATAATCCAATAATTGAGTTACTTAGATTTTTTGAGAAAGATAAGGAAAAATAAAGGAATAGCAATAAAAATGTTTACAACTAAAATAAAACAAAATAAAAAATAAAATAAATACATTCTCATTATAATTATAAGATAACGATTATGTATAAAAAGACAAATAACTTTTTTTTTTACATTTAATTAGAAAATAATGATAATGCACATGCAAAAGGACATGTTATAATTCTCTTTTATATTTATTTATTGATACATTTTGTATCATAATGAAAATATATATCCTTGGATTTTCTACGAAAAAATTCATTATATTTAATTAAAGATATATCTTCATAGCTAATATAATATATAACATTTTTATTAAATTTAAAGTTTATACTTGTGATTATTAGTTACAAAAGAAGAAATTTTATAAATATATATTTTTACAATATGTTTCATATAAAAAATGATTTTCTTCACAGTTTTTAGAATAATTAAGAAAGTAAATTTGCCAAAAAATTAATATATTTTTTTTCAAAATATGTTTTTTACTGAATACATATGATTAAAAAAAATAGTTTTTTTTTTTTTTTTTTTAAATTATAATTAATTTAGAGTGCTTTTTTATATGATATATTATTATAATTTCCTTAAAATAGATATGTTTTCACTTTTTCTTTTGAATTTGTGCATTTCATAATTTTTTTTTATTTTGTGAAAAGTAATTGAAAAAGGAAATTTTTTTAAAAAATAATTATAGTGATGAAAAATAATTATGTATATATATATTATATAAACATGTACTAATAATAAAAAATAAAAAGAAAACATAAAGATAAAAAAAATATAATAGAAAAATCAAAATAGTTACATTTAAAGCAAAAACATGGATAATTAAAAATTAGTTTCATATATAATTAAAAATTACTATAAATATAGTATACTGTATGAAAAATACACGCATAGAAAAATTTTTAATTTATAGTGTTTTTTTTTTTTTTTTTTTTTTGATGGAGATATAATATCTTTAATATATCTAAAATTATACCTATAAATAATAAATACCATATATAAGATAATTTAAAGTATAACGTGATTCATGGAAAAAAAACAAATAGTTAAATAAAAAATAAAAAAAAATTCATTGACATTAAATATATAACCTTTATAATTTTAATATACTTCAAATTAACATTATATAATTTTTTTATCTACTTTAAGGATGAATATAATTTTAATGAAATATTTTTAAAATAACTTTACATATATAAAAATTTTTTTTTTTAACTTATAAATATACATTCTTATTTATTTTATTTTTTGAAAAATTAATAGTATTTTTCTTACATAAAGTAAATGTAATATTATGTATAATTATGAAAAATTAAGAATTACATTTCATATAAACAAATAATTTTTTACCTTAAAAACTTATAAAATTTACAAAGGTCACCATAATACCTAAAGCAATACTACAAATCTCTAACTTATCATTAGTGAAGATAGAAGCAATTTTGTACCTAGAATAATAACTCTAATTTAAATATTACACAATAAAAGTAATAAAATGAAAACCTTTACTTTATGTTTAAAAATTTTTACATTTCTTCTTTTAATTTGGATATTCCCTTTTTTTTACAAGGTAAGATAAAATTCATATAAAAAAAACACATATAAATATATTTTATTTCTAATCGTTTTAAAAATTTTACTTAATTTATTACTATAACAATTGGAAAAAAATTTTAAACAATTTTTATTTAATTCCATAGTATGATTCCAGTAAATCTTTGATTCATAACGATAACTTACAAACAAAAATTGGGTTAAAACACGAAAGAATGTTAGCAGGGGGAGATATATCAGAAAAAAAATCATCTTATATTGAAGAAGATATAGAAAATTATACATCTGGTGATATGGATACTAGACTTGATGAGCTGGTTTATTTAATGGACATGTATATTAAATGGTATAACACTAATATTAGAATAAAAGATGTAGATTAAGTTAAATTTAAAGAAGAAAATGAATTGATATATAAATGTAGTTATAAAATATTTAATGCTTATAGAAATAATATTGCACAAGAAATAGTATTACCAGAAGTATCACTGACTCATTAGTATCGTATTACAAATGGAAAAAGAAAAAAATTAATTGATAAAATTTCGAAAAATCTTCAATTATTTTATGAAAAATTTTTACGTCAATATAGATAACAAGAAAAAAATAAAATAAAAACAAGAAATAAAAAATTAAAAGCTAAAAAATTGGATATAAATAGACTTAGTTAACCTTTATTAAAATAAAAATTAATATATGAAAAGAAAATAACTAATAAATCATGCACAAGTGCTAGTTAAAAAAAATGAATATTTTGTTTTACGTTTTTTTATAAAATTATATTTTATTTTCTTTAAAGAAAAAAAATAAAATTATTAGAAAGAAAAAATTTTTAGGAAGAAATATTTTAATGAGAATATGTTATATTTTTGGGAGTAAAATTTTTGCTGTTAGTGATATTAATATAATTTAAATTTTTTTTCCTCTTTAAGAAAAATGAACTTGAATAAATGTAAATTATTCATTAAAAGTTATAATTGAATATTTTTTACTTAAAAATTAATGTTTAATGAAAATTTATGTTCTTACTAAAAACATAAGATTTTTATTAAAGTAAATAAATTCTCAATAAGCTACATAATTTATATTTTACAGGTTTATAGCATCGAAATTATATATGAATTATTTAAATTAATAGAGAAAGTTGTACATATTTTTTATTAATTTTTCTATTTATTACTTGATATATAATTTACTCGTTCAATGCCTTTAGTAATACTGAAAAAATGAAATAATAAAGAAAACATTGAGAAAATTTTACTTATTACATTTTTTATTAATTAATATATAACACAAATTATTCACTTTCATTAATTAATATAATATAATAATTGAGTTATTGGTTTATTAACTGGGTGTTCGGTGACTTTGCTAGGGAACTGAAAAAACAAATTAATAAAGAGCATGTAGAGTTTCCTCTACTATTTGAAGTATTTATATATATTTTTAAATGCTTTGAACGAGTGATCCTTAATTATGTGATCTACTTGATTCGGTATTCTTTAATTTCATTAGGCATTTATTTAATTTAATAAAAATCTTTATTTTTATTAAAAATTTAAATACTTATTTAACATTAATTATTAATTAATTATAATAACTAGTTTATTTATTATGAGTTATATTCAGCAATTATTTTATATTGCTGTTGAATTAACAAACATTAACAATTATTAACAAAAACAAAATAAATTATATAAGTATTAATTACATGAAAATTTTATTGTTATATGTATAAAATTTTCTCTTACAAAATTAATTAAATCCTACTTCGTTAAAAAAAAAGAATCTTTTTTTTTTTTTTTTTTTTTTCTTTCTGATTGATTTTTTTTTTATCAATTTTTTTTTTTGACGATCTTTGTACTTTTTTAAAAAAAAAAAAAGTATAAAAAAAAAAAATTGATCGTCATTTTTTTTTTTTTCGTGCGTGTATGACCAACTTCGTATTATTCATTTAACTAGCCCTTTTATTTTCCAAAAAGGTTAATAAAGCCTTTTATTAACCAATGTGTTTAAATACTTTCTTTTTTCTCTCATATTTAGCATGCACGAATAAAGATGTCTTTAATTATTTTATTTATTTAAATATCATTTAAAATAAATCTATAATATTATTTATAAATCATCTATTCAAATATAATATTATAAGCTTTCATTTTAATTGAAGCAAGAATAAATATAAAATATTTATTTATTAACTGTTCAAAGAATTTTGTAGCACTTTAAATAGTCATATTAATAGAGAGGATGAATGGAAATCTTTACATATTTTGTATATGAAAAAATATACTTAAATAATTATATATATTATTGTGTAATTATCTATTTATTATAAAAATAAACAGATTTACATATAGATCATTATATACTTCATATAAATCTATTTATTCATGGTAAAATTAACATACTTATTTTAATATCAGTGTTTAATAAAAATATAAATTTAAATTTTGAAGTGTAAAAATTAGAAATTGTATGTAAAATGTATAGTTAGCAATAAATTTATTAAATATTCAGTGCCTTTATTAGTATTGAAAAAAAAATTTAATAAATGGGATATATAAAAAGTTTCACTTATTTTGTTTTAATTAAAATAAAATATTAAACAAATTATATACATTTGTTAATATAAAATATTAATTATATTCGTAACTATTTTAGTTAATTTTCAAAAATATTTTAGATGTATAATATGTAGCATAACAATTTTAATATTTCAAAAAAGTGAAAAAAATATAATAAAATATATATGAATCTTTTTTCTTCTTAGTGTATTTATTTTTAGATCAAATATTTTTTTTTTTTTTAGTATACATATTTTTGCGTATTTATTATTTCATAATGTATGAATTTTTGCGTGAATATTTTCCCCTCATTTTAACATGAAAAAATAAAAATAACCTTATTTATTTATTTAAATATTCTTAAAAATATGTTTAACATATTATTTATATACCAATAATTAAAGATAGGCTTTACCTAAGGTATTAGTTCGTAAAAAGGATGACAGATTGGCAAGTACTATATATTATTTGTATTTAAATAGTTATGTATTGAATGATTTATATGTTTTACCTAATATGAAAGATATATTTCAGACATTTTATGGTGTTAAATGGTTTCCGAAGATAGACCTTAAAAAAGAACATTGGGACGTAAAACTAGATGAAAACAATAATTAACGTACAGAATTTATTGTACCCAAACATGAAAGATTTGTATTTAATATATTATCATTTTCATTCAAAGTTGGTCTTATAAATTACAAATAGTAATTAAATATATATTCATGTATTTAATTTAAGCTTATGCAAAAATCTTAAAGTACTAAAAAATGTACATGTATTACTTATTGATAACAATTTAAAAATAAATACGAAAAAATGTGATTTATTAATTGTTTGTTCGATGATCTTACTAGTATTAAATAAAGAAATTAATAAATAACATTAATTCTATAAATAATATTATCAAACTGTTTTAAATAATATTTAATAAAATAAAATGAGTAAAAACATTTTTTTTAGAGAATTATAAAATATGTGGAAAATATGAACATATAAATGTGTATACCAAAAAAAAAAATAAAATAAAAATATTTCTATAATATTTTTCTTCTGTACTTATAATTACATAAGAAAATATATTTTTTTTTTTTAATGATGATGACTTAGAAAAACATCATTAATATTTTTAAAAAAATATATGACATCTTAAAAAAATATATTTTTATATATTTTGAGGATAAAGATGCAGAGTATTTTGTTTTTTTTTAAAGAAAGATTAAAAATGTAATATAAAATGTAGTACACATGGGATGTTATATAAATTAATAACAATATTAATTAACATAATTAATGTTTTATATTAATTAATAAAAAATGAATAATTTAATTTATATCTTAATTCAAAAAAAATAAAAATATGTAAAATTATCTTTATATGATCTTTATTAATTTGTTTGTTAGATACTAGCAAAAACACTGAACGGTTAATTAATAAATAACTGACTTGAAAAAGAAATTTAAAAAAAAAAAATCTGTAATCTTAAGGATAATCATATATTTTTTTTGTTGATGATGTGAAGTATAATTTTTTATGTGTAAGAATTAAAAATATTATGTTAATATTATATTTTATAGCGTGTTGTGTAAATTAACCCAGTAACTATTGTTATTCATATTTGACAATTAGAAAAACTAAATAATTTGTATGATAATTTATTTTAACCTAAATAAAACAAGCATAGTTTTCTCTATATGTTTTTTATTAATTTTTTTTGCTCAATACTAGAAATATGATTACTAAAAGACTCCATTTAACTTTTTAATAATTTATAGAATGATATAACTTCATTTTGGAGCAATGTAGTTACATGCAGGATAATTAAAAAGTATATAAAAAGATATATATATGAGAACACTTATAATAATTTCTGCGTGTATAGAAATAAAATACAAAATGGATTATGTTTAAAAGGATACCTTCATAGATGTAGTAGAATTATATTTGCATAATATATGTTATATTAATAATTTACTCATAAAAAAAAACATTATATATGCATTTTTAATTTTAAAAAAAAAAGAATGTTTTATTTTTATTTATTTTTTTTTAGGAGATGATTAAATATGATAATTTTTATATTTTATATAAAAAAATACTAAGAACTATGCCAAATAGAGTGAATTTTATAATAAATATAATAAGATTATTATGAATTAATACTTGTATAATAGGTATATAATTATGTGCATAGGTCAATTTTATATTAAAAAGAATAAGTAGATATCATTTTACAAGCTCTATATTAATTTAACTATTTAAAGCACTATAAAAGTTATTATTTAACAAATTAATAATTCATAATACCACTGAAAAGAAAATAAAAAGTTATTACATTAAAAAAAAAAAAAAAACAAATATATTTCATTTATTTTTTTTTTATTATATCTATTTAAAATTATAAAAAAAAATATTTTATTTTTTTATTGGTTTTATATTCTGCAGATTTGGGAAATTTTAGCAAAAAAATAATGCTAATAATTTTATTTCTTAATAGAAAAAAATAGTATCATTTTAAAAAAAAAAATAATCATTTTTTTTTTTTTTTTTTGGTGATGCAATGGATATTATTCTTTTTTGTATGAAAAATTAAATAACATAATATTAAACATTACATTTGTATTGTATAAATTAGCTTAAACAAATAAATAATTGAGTTAAAATTTAATATTAGTTAATAAAAATAAATGATTTATCTAATGATTTATTTTATTCTAAATAAAATAACTATAATTATCTTTAAACTTTCTTTATTTAATTCATTTGTTCATCGTAAGCAAATTGATTATACAAGCATTTAATAAATCAATATTCTAACAATATTATTGAATGATTAATTAATAAATCAATAACTAAGCATGTAGCGATGCCTAAGATTATTTCTTAAAAAATATTCAAAAAGAACAATAATTCTATTTATCACGTCTACAATTTTTTCTATTGTTTTACGAATTTTTCCAGTTTCTTCACGTTTGTTTTATCACCTATGCTATATAAATTTTGCTTTTTATTCGTTATCTTCATTCATTTAATAATAAATAACTGTTGTAAAACATTCTTTATTATTTTTTTCTATCCACCTCTTATGAATATCTTCACAGTGTTTTTTCCATATAATTTTTTGCCTTTCTAACATGGGATTTCTAATTCTGTCCTCATTCTTTTTTGCTATCATTTCTTCATATATATCTTTTATGTATTCCTTTTCCTTGTTTTTCATTTCCAATATTAACTCTATAAACCATTTCTTTTTTTTCCATTCTTCTATTTTCTCTTTATCATTATTTAATATAACATTCCTACTTTTTTTTTTTATTTCTAATATGTTAACATCCTCATTTAAATTTTCTTGTATTCTCAATTCTTCCACCATTTTTTTAAAAAAATATTCTTTTTCTTTTTGCAATTCTTCTTTCATACATTCTTCTAATAGCGTCATATGTATATCTATCAAAATGTTCTGTATCAATTTCTCTCTTTTTTTTCTATTTTTCTCTATTTCTTCATCTGCTTCTTGTTTCAATTCCTCTATATTTTCATGAATTTCCTTCTCTTCTTTTCTATCTTTTTTAGTTATTCCTTCCTCACGTTCTTCTTCTTTTTCGTATTCGTCCAATAAATTGTTAAACCAATCTTCCTCTCCATGTAGTATAAACCACTTTCTTTGTTTTTTTAGCCATTGTTTCCATATTCTTTTTTGTTTCTCTAGCATAGGATTTTTTCCTGCTTCTATTTCTGATATTTCTGATTCTTTTGTTAATTCATCATATTTTTCTTGTTCTTTTCCCCATTCTTTTTTCAAATTAATAAACCATTCTTCATTTTTCCATTTCTCTGACATTCTTTTGTTTCTTTCTACCCATTTATTCCATAAAAGTTTTTGTTTCTCAATCATTAATGTACTAATGTCTTCTTCTCCTTCTTTCATCATGGCTAATTCATTTTCTATTATTTTTGGATATTTTTCTTTATCTTCTTCTATAAATTCTTCTAAACAGGTTTCTAAAAATTTTCCTCTATTCAATAACCACTCCTCTTTTCTACATTCTTCTAATATTACC
>NW_021628247.1:27508-65130 GCF_900005855.1 Plasmodium gallinaceum | reverse complement strand
TACTCTTCCTTGATTCTTTTTTGCTAAAATTTCTTCTTTCATCTCCATCATATATTTTTCTTCATTATTTTTCCATTCTAACATTAACTCAATAAACCATTTTTCATTTTTCCATTTTTCTATTTCCTCTTTTTCTATCTCTGATATAACATTCCAACTTCCTTCTCTTTCTATTTTATCTAATATGTTTGTTTCTTCGTCCAAATTTTTATATATTTTTATCTCTTCCATATTTGCCTTAAAAAATTCTTCTTCTTTTTCCCACTCTTCTTTCGTACATTCCTCTAATACCATCATATGAATATCTAACAAAATTCTCCTTTCCAAATTTTTCTTCATTTCATTTTTATCTATTCCATTATTTCTTTCTTTCTCTATATTTTCTTCCTTTAAATTTTTATCAATTTCTTCTTTTTCATATTCTTCAAGCAATTGTACAAACCATTTCTGATTTTTGTATTCGTATGAATGCTCTATTTGCCATTCTATCCATTTCTTCCATATTTTTTTTTTTTTATCTAGCATAAAATTATTTACTCCCATTTCTGTCATTTTTTCAATTTCTTGTTCATCTAAATATCCTAAGTATTTTTCTTGTTCTTCTTTCCACTCTTTCTTCAAATTAATAAACCACTTTTCATTTTTATATTTCTCTAATATACTACTTTTTTTAACTATTTTATCGTTACTATTTTCTTCTTTAATTTTCATTATAAAATGATTTCGCATTTCTTTTAAATTAGAATTTTCTCCATCTTTTTCTATCTCTTCTAAACAAATATTAAAAAATTCTATTTTATTCAATTTCCATTCCTCTTTTTTACACTCTAGCAATGCAGTCATATGTATATCTACCCATGAATTCCAATTACATACATCATTCTTGACTGACGTTTTATTTCCTAAATTTTTCATTTCAATTTCACATGTAGATTTTTCCTTTTGCGAATTTATTTCATTTGCTTTTTCCTCATTTAATGTGCCATTCCTAATATGACATACAATATGAACAGGATCTTTTTCTAATATATTTTTATTATATTCATCTTCATTTTCACTACTAGGTTCATTTCCACTCAATTTTTCTTTTTTAATTTCACTTTTAGGATTATCTGTATTTAATTTTTCTTCATCTATAAATTTATTTTCATGCATATTTGACCCTTTTTCTTTATCATCACAAATGCGTATATTTCCTTTTTCATTGTATATTCCTTTAAGTTCTTTGGATTTTCCCATTTGCTCATGTTTAAAATTTCCTTCACTTTCAAAACTAACCTCACATTGTGGTATTTGTTTTTCATGCTGTAACAAAGAGTGATTTCCACTATTCATTGGTCCATCCTCTATATTATTTGTAGATGATGGCATTGGTTTCTTTGAAATTTTTTTTATCTTTTTTCTTATTTTTTTTTTCTTTGATTTTCGATTACGAATCCAAGATCCAATAGGAGTGCACTATAATTAGAATTAAAAATAAGAATATTATGAAAATTTAACTAATATAGTTATTAGTATTTTATATATATATGTTTTTGAGTTTTTAATTAATAATTTTATCTTACTCTATATATAATAATTAAAAGGAGAACAATTCCTAAAATGAATATACCTACTGAAACGCCTGTTATTATACTTCCTGCAGGATTAATTGTAGGTGTAGGTTCAAGACTCTCATCTAATGGAGTTTGTGCGGTAGTACTATCTGGAACATTCATATTTGTGGGACAATTGCTCGAACAATTTGATAATGTATTATTTTGAAATTCGATTAAAGGTGAATTAATAGGTTTAGCAATAGAAGTAAGTGTATTTTCTGAACTTTGTGTTGGGGAATAGCTTGCTTCAGATAATTGTATATCATTATTTATTGTAGTAGATTCATTTGTATTATTAGGAAATGCCTTGATATCTAAAGGCGCTAAGGATTTAAATGAGGATGGAGACACAATATCATTTTTGGGAAGTTCTGTTTTAATTGAAGGAATATGTGCCTCCACTGGAGGCTTAGAATTAGGTGACTCAGTTAATGATTCATTTGAAAAAGATGTAGTACCATTGGAATTAATTTCAGTAAGAGTTATAGGTTGTACACTGATAGGAGTGGGAGATTCGGGCATATCCATAGCAGGAGATGAATGTCTATTTATAGAATGTGTACCATTCAATGGAGAAGCACCATCATTAGCTGTAAAATTACCAGACTCAGTGATAGGGGATGAAGAAATTCCTGAGGAAGATGAACTGCTATCTGCAGATAACATGGTTGTATGAGATGGTGTAGTTTCAGGAGAAGGTACAGTTGTTGAAGGCGTAGCATTACTTTCAGGAGATTCAACGATAGTAGTATGAAGTATAGAGTTATCATCTGTAGAAGGTAAAATTGTAGTTTCAGTTATAGACGAGTTATGTCCATTCGTGCTGTTTGAAATTAAAGAATTGCGTTGTGGTGGATCTCCTAGAGAAACAGTAGTTGCAGCTTTTGCAATTTTTTCAGCCGCTGAAGCTTTATCTGCATCATCCGGTGATGATATAGCATTTAGGGTAGCATTTTTAGAATCTCTAAAAACGCCCAATTTAGCTTTTGTTTCCTCATTTAATGGATCAACAACAGAAATAGGATGTGATGTATCAGAACTTTCCATTGGAGGTTGTGCATTATATGGTAATGAAGTTGTAGGATCTAAAGTTTCATCAGATTCATCATGGTCTTCTAAAGGAATCCAAGACATATCATATGGATCAGTTGCATCTTGTCGCTCTTTAATTTGATAAATTAGTGATGTCATATTACATCGATTACCTGTGTCATTTAATATACTATTTTGTTTATTAGTGCTATAATCATTCCAAATATTAGTAGAATGATTTCTAAAAGTTTCTTCGGAATAAAACTCATAGTACACCATATTTACAAATTGTTTTCCTCTCTTATGTATATACATACTCCACTTTCCACAATTAAGTTGACTTTTATTAGCTTCATATACTTTATAATAGTAATTAGATATATCATTAGTAATATCAGTAAACTTAGTAAGTCTATTATAAATAATTTGTCTTTTATTTTGTTCTTGATCACTCTCATTGAGTTGGATATATGGTAATGATATTAAACCTGGTAAATCACTATCTTTATAAGGATTGGTGCAATCATCATTTTTTTTCAAAACACCACAATAATCAAAACTTTTCAAAATACATGTTGAACTTGTTTTATCCTGTATTTTTTTCTCTAATGATTTTTGTTTTTCATTCCAACAATTAACAAGACTTGAGATATTATGATCTGTTTCTTCATTTAATACTAAATTGACAAAGTCCATCCCTCTCCAATTTACATATGAGGATGACTTTTGACATTTTTCTGTAGAATTATTAATTTCTTCGTCATCAAGATAAAAATAAAGTTCATTATTAGTATCTTCATCAAATGTTCTAATTTCTGTATTGAGTTTACTTTTTTCACTAGAGGAGCTATCTTCATTTTCTTTTGTTTCACTATATTGTTTATCTAATATACAGGAAGTTTCTTCTGCTTGTGATAAATATCTTGCTTTCTTTAAAATTGATTTTTTTCTCATGATTATAATATCATCATAAAAGTCTTTCTAAAAATACTTTGCAGTAGTATTCAAAAATTGATTAATTAAAGAAAAGAAATTTATATGTGAATTATAGATAAATGCATAAATTTCAACAAAACCAAAAAGTAATGTGTATGTATGTATTTTATACTTTAAATTTATGAAACGTTAAAAAAATATTCGTTAATCCAATTAAAGAAGAAAAATAATTTAATTTGACCAAAAAATTGAATATAGATATTTTTTTTATTTTTTAGCATCATTATACACTTGAATTACATTGGGAAATTGTTATAAATTCTACATAGAAATGACAATACTTGTACTTATGTGATAACTATATTATAAATTTGTTTATATTTTAAATTGGCATTTTATATAGTATATGATATTACTATAAAGTGAATTTTTTCTTTGCTTTTTGTGTAGAATATTAAATTTTTAATTTCATGTATCAATAATGTCATTAGTTTTCAAATAACACGAAAAAATATAATTAATAAAACAAAAGTTTAATTTATAAAATTAAAATTAAGAAAAAAAAAAATAAAATAATTGATATGGCAAAACATCATTTTATGTTATGAAATTATAATTAAAAAAAAAAAATAGTATAAAAAAAAGAAATTATTTTAACTTTTTTTCTGTGTTTTCTTAAATTTTTTATATAATCATATGATTATGAATGTAAGTTTCAAATAATGATATGATTATTTAATTTTTGTATTTTGAATAAAGAATTTAATTATTATATAATATATTTAGAGCATTTTTTTTTTTGAATAGTAAATTTATATAATTAAAGAAGTAAAATATAGTTTATATATAAATAATATAATGTACTTAATAACTTATAATTCTTATTATAAAGGATCTAAATAATATTTTTATAAAATATAAAATACGTAAAAAAAAAAAACATATATATACATGTAAATTCTATGAGTGGTAGTTATAATAGGATATTTTATTTATTCATATATATTTTCATAAAAAAAATATTTTAAGCTTAATAGAAAAATGACTTACAATTATAAAAATCTATATTGTTTGTTGTTAAATTATTAAATTTTAAACGCAGATTAAAGTTATTCCAATTTTTTTTTACTTTAATATTTAAATTTTTGGTGACAAATTAGTGCATTATAATTTAGTTATATTTTTGATGAAATATATATTTATTAAAAAAAAAAGCTAAAATTGAAGTTAATAAGTAATGCACTTATTTTTTCATTATAACTATATTAATCTTTTTGTTTTTTTATTAAGCAATTTTTATTTGGTAATATATATATATGTACTTGACATTCTTTGAGATATTATTTTATTATTTTAGAATTTTTTACTATGAATACAAGAAAATTTAAATTCTTTTCTGATTATTTTTTTTAAAATATTTCTTATAATGATTTCAGAAAATAAAAATAACAATAGTTTATTAACAAAAGTTTCTTAGAAATAAGATATCATTACATTGAAAAAAAAATGAATGAAAAGTGTGAGATGAATTTATGAAACTTGATTTTTCTGGATAAAAAACAATAAAAAAAAAAAAAAAATAAAATTTATCGTTTTGTTCAATTTTTTTTTTTTTTTATATTTATATTTTTACAATATAAATTACAATGAATGATTTACTGAGAAAGTCTGTGATCAAAGTAAATGTATTTTATTTTTTTTTAGCATTTTATATGATTTTTATGGGAGTTGATTATTTTTTTCGCAGGAATATTATAGGTGAAACCTATTTTTTTATGAATGTTTATGATTATATTTATAGTTTTTCATTATAAAAAATTTAATAATTATTTACCATTTTTTATAATTTTTTTTATTTTTATTTATTTATATTATTAAGTTGACATTATGATTAAGAATGAATAAGTATATTAAAAAAAAAAGAGAAGATAACAGATAAATTAATTATTTGAATATTATGGCATGGTATAAATTTTATAAAAATTTTATTGTTGAATTTTAGAAAATTTATTTGGAATATGCAAGTTGTTAGGAAAAGGGTGATGATTATGTTTATTGAGTAAAAATTTATTAAGTTTTAAGTTATTAGAAGTTTGTTGGTTTAAATTTTTTGTAACCTTATTTGTTGAGTATGGATTAATTAAATTCTGGTTATCGTTATATATTTAGTACTTATTTTTAAGATTATTTATTTTAAAGAAAACAATTTTATTTTTATTTATTATACAATTGTGCATGTTTTATTAAATGGGTGTTCGCTAACTTTATTAGAGTACTGAACAAACGAATTAATAAAGAGCATATAGAGTTGCCTCTACGGTTTTGATGTATTTGGATATATTTTAAATGCTTTGAATGAGTGATCATTATATACGTAATATACTTCATTCGTCATTCCTTAATTTCAATAGACATTTATTTACTTTAATAAAAATCTTTATTCTTATTAAAAATTTAAATCCTTATTGAACATTAATTATTAATTAATTGTAATTTACTAGTTATTTATTATGAGCTACATTCAGCAATTAATATATATTTTTGTTGAATTAACAAACATAAACAATTAGAAAAAACGCAAATAAATTATATGAATGTTAATTACATGAAAATTTCATTGTTATATGTATAAAACTTTCTCTTATAAAATTCATTAAAATCATAATTCATTCCAAAAAGAAAAAATCTTTTTTTTTCTTTTTTTCTTTTTTTATATTTATTTAATGGTAACAAATATTTTTCTAATTGACTTTTTGATCAATTTTTTTTCCTTACGATATTTGTATTTTTTTTTTTTTTATCAAAATTTTTCCTGAAAATCTTTGTACTTTTTTTTTAAAAAAAAATACAGACAAAAAAAAAAATCATCAATTTTTTTTTTTGTGTGTCTATGTATGACGAACTTCGTATTCTTCATTTAACTAGTCTTTTTATTTTCCAAAAAGGTTTATAAAGACTTTTATTAACTATACTCCACCACCATGGGAAAGTAATTGTTATTACTTAAAGTATGTTGTATTAGTATTGTTTTATTACATCAATTCCTTTTTGTACTCCTTTTTCAATTTGCTTGTCCTGATTATCGTTGATATCACACGTTATGATACTACTCCGTTTATGACTATCTAGGTAATCCTTATACTTTAAATCATGCGTCAGATTTAATTTCCGTTTATTCTTATTTGTAACTTGTATTAAATTGTGCAGTTGCCTTTTATATATTTCCCTGGTTTTGTTACTCAACAATTTTATTTTTGACATTGGAATTTGTACTTCTTTAGCTCTATAATATATAGGTAATAATTTCAGAATTCTGCCTTCAATTTTAGTTACTCTATGAGGAAATGAACAATATGGTTTATATTGTATATTTCTACTATAGTGTTTCATTTGTTTCCTTTTGTATTCGGATAATTCGTATGAGATAATATCTCCAACCTTAATATTTTTATTCTTAATTATAGGTTTTCTTTTGATTTCATTAACATCTTCATGTATGTTTTTCCATCTATCTTTTAAATATATAATACTCATTTCATAAGTTGTTTCTGGTAATAATTTTGCAAACCCCGGACAAATACAATCCACTCTAAACATAGCAAAATAGGGTGTTTCTCCTTTCGCTGCATGAGGTGTATTATTACATATTAGTACTGCATTTTGTACTATTTCTTCAAAAGGTATATCTTTTTCTTCATATAAAGTCTTAATGATATAATCAAGCTTTTATGAGACCTTTCATTTATACAGTTTCCTTGTGGATAATATGTGCTGGTATGATGCAATTTAACCTGTATTTCTTTTGTAAAATAGTCATGAAATTCTTGACTAGTATAAATTGAACCGCGATCTGTTAAAATGCTTATAGAGCATCCAAATATGGATATCCATGTTTTCTTTATAATGTTAATTGCATCCATAGCATTAGGTGTTTTATTAGTTATGTTCGTCACCATAAAACGTGAATGATTATCTATTGCTACTTGTATAAAGTATTCTGTACCTTTCCATGTTTTAGGTCCTATAATATCTAATGAAACCATATTAAATACATTCGGTTTTGATAAAGCTTGGTTATTATTAGGTTTAAATTTCCTATTACGAATTACTTGACAAACTAAACAATTTGTGACGTATTCTTCAATATCTTTACTAATATTGGGCCACCAAAAATGTTTTTGTATTTTCTTTAGTGTTTTATTTACTCCACAATGTCCTGCGAATTTACTACTATGAGACCAATACATTAAATGATTTCTATATTTTTCTTATATATATAATCCTCCTGTTCTATAGTGAACTGGGAAATCATCTTCCATACTACGTTTCTCGGTATGTTATCTTTATCATTTCTTGCTTCATTTGCTATTTCCTCGCAAGAAGGTATAACATATAAATCATCATAATTCTTGAGGTTTACTACAATATAAGGTCATGTAATTAGGAAGATCTGTTTCATCTTCTATTTATCTAGTGATATAATCAGCTAAACTATTTTGAACTCCTTCAATATGTTCAAATTCTAAGTTAAATTCATATTGTCTTAACTTCTATCGATATAATTTTCCAGTATTAATTGAATCCATCCCAATAATACCTTTACAACATGTTTTAATTAAGGTCATAGATCCTTTAATATAATAACAGAATGTTTCGCATGCTACTACTATAGCAAATAATTCTTTTTCAACCGTACTCCATCTTTGTTGTACTTCATTTAATTTTTTCGATGTGTAATAAATGAATTTAGTTTGATCTCTGTCCTTATCAATTTGAGTCAATACAGCTCCTATATCATAATATGATGCGTCAGTATAAATAGTATAGTGTTTTCCTAATTCTGGAAATGAAAGATAAGTAATTTCGGTGATTTTTTTATTGATTTGCTCAAAAGCCTTTGAATGCTCTTATTTCCATTCAAATTTCTGTTTCTTAGTTAACAATGGAACTAGTTTGGAAATCCACTCTGAAAAAATCTTAATATAATTCCTGTATTAATTAGAAGCTCCTAAGAATGAATTTAATTACTTTTTATATTTAGGTCGTTCTACCTTAATAATTGTTTTAACCTTATCTAATGAAGGTGTTATACCATTTCTATCTATCTCTTGCCCAAGATAATATAGATGTTTTAAAAAGTTCACACTTTTCTGTATTTATTCCTAAATTATTATTACAGATTTTATACATAAAAAAAAAAAATATATATTATCAAAGGAATATAAAGAAAATATATAACAGAAAAATGAAATTCAAAAAAAAAAAAAAAAAAAAAAAAAAAAAAAAAAAAAAAAAAAAAAAAAAAAAAAAAAAAGAAAAAAAAAAAAAAATACATATAATGTTTTTTTTTTTCTTCTTTCTTTTTCTAAAAAATTTTTAAGATAAAAAAACAAACATTTTTAATTTTTATAACTTTTTTTTACTTTTCTATTTTTTTTTTTCTTTTTTTGTAACTTTTTTATTCTAAATATGATATATTCTTATGTTAATTTGTGTATTTTTTCTTATTACTTTTTTTTTTTTTTTTTTAATTTANTATGAGACCAATACATTAAATGATTTCTATATTTTTCTAATATATATAATCCTCCTGTTCTATAGTGAGCTGGGAAATCATCCTTCCATACTACGTCTCTTGGTATGTTATTTTTATCTTTTCTTATTGTATTTGCTATTTCCTTGCAAGATGGTATGACATATAAGTCTTCATATACCTCTTGAGGTTTACTACATTATAATGTCACACAATTAGGAAGATCTGTTTCATCTTCTATTGATCTAGTGATCGAATCATCTAAACTATTTTGAACTCCTTCAATATGTTCAAATTCTAACTTAAATTCAGATAGTCTTAACTTCAATCGATATAATTTTCCAGTATTAATTGAATCCACTCCAATAATACCTTTACAATCTGTTTTAATTATGGTCTTAGATCCTTTAATATAATAATCGAATGTTTCGCATGCTACTACTATAGTAAATAATTCTTTTTCAACCGTACTCCTTCTTTATTGTACTTCATTTAAATTCTTCGATGTGTAATGAATGAATTTAGTTTGACCTGTGTCCTTATCAATTTGAGTCAATACAGCTCCTATATCATAATATGATGCGTCAGTATAAATAGTATAGTGTTTTCCTAATTCTGGAAATGAAAGATAAGTAATTTCGGTGATTTTTTTATTGATTTGCTCAAAAGCCTTTGAATGCTCTTATTTCCATTCAAATTTCTGTTTCTTAGTTAACAATGGAACTAGTTTGGAAATCCACTCTGAAAAAATCTTAATATAATTCATGTAATAATTAACAGCTCCTAAGAATGATCTTAATTGCTTTTTATATTTAGGTCGTTCTACCTTAATAATTGTTTTAACCTTATCTAATGAAGGTGTTATACCATTTCTATCTATCTCTTGCCCAAGATAATATAGATGTTTTAAAAAGTTCACACTTTTCTGTATTTATTCCTAAATTATTATTACAGAGTAATTCAAATACTCGTTTTAATACTTCCACTTGTTCAAATAGTGTTTTTGTTAAAATGATGATGTCATCAATGTACACAACTATGTAATTCTCTTAAATTAATTTCATAGAAATATCTTCCATTATTCTTTGAAATTGTATAGGACTTGTTTTTAGTCAAAATGGCAATACATTAAATACAAATGTTCCCCTCTTAGGAGCTATAAATCCAGTATATGGTTTACTACTTTCCTCCAATGCGACATTCAAAAATCCATTTTTAAGGTCTATTTGCTAAGAACATTTTGTTCCATAAAACGTTTGAAATATGTGTTTTATGTGTGGGATGACATATAAATCATCTAGTATAAATTTATTTAATTATCGATAGACTAACGTGACTTTTCATTGGCCTGTTTTCTTCTGAACCATTATTATTGGTGAGGTCCAATCTTCATTAATGACCTTACTTATTACTTTTAATTTTATCATTACATCTATTTTTCGATGTAATTCTGATAACATTTCTTCACTCAATGGTTTAGGCTTATAACGCCGAGGTTTCCCTTGTACCTGAATAGAAACCTTGTATTTGTTGTTGGGTTCCATTATTTTTTTTTTCCAGGGTCTTGTATTATTTCTTAATATTTTTTCCTACTTTTCCTTATTTTTGTGATCTTTAAAATCAGATCCTTCAATAAAATTCTGAATAATTTCTTTATTCGAATTCTCTAATCCATCTTTTTTTATTTCAGATTTAACTTCCATGATATATATATATATCTATCATTTTTTTTATAATGGCACATCCTAATTGGTCCATTACTAAACCACTAAGTAATAAAGGGGTTTATTTGTTTTTATAATAGCAAATCTGGTTATTATATTTATATTGATAAATTTCATGTATATTTTCACCTTTTTATATTTCATTGCAATGTCTCCTCTATATAATCCACAAAACTTTATTGGTTGTATTGATGTGTCTGACTCTGTACCTAGTTCTTAAACTGAAACTGTAGATACAGAATATAAATCTGCTCCTGTATCTAGTAATACATCAACGTTATGTCCCTTAATTTCTACTGTTTGTTCCATATTCGTACATCGTCCTTTTTCGTTTCCAATTTCTATTTTCCCATTAACAGATAATTCACTTTCTGCTGAATCTGTTACCCTTTCATCGGATTTTTTATCGATGTCAATTTCTTTCTCCTTAAATATGTTATTTATTCTGTTCCTCTTTCTATCCTTCTCTTAGTCACTTCCTTTAGGTTTATTTTCTTTATACCTTTCTTTTGATTTTCTTTTTGTCTTCCAGGTGTTCCAATTGTTTATTAAGGTATTTTTGCACTTGGCGTATTTTCTATGGATTCGTTTCATTTTTGATCATTTTAATATATGAATCATACCTTTTATCTGTTATTATACCTTTAATTTCATCTTCTTTAACTCGAATCACTTTATTTCTGCATACTTTTGCTGTGTGTCCTATTTCATTACAATTTTGGTCTTTTTTTTCGGTAAAAACAGTATCTTTTCAAATAGTTATTCCCTCCACAACAATAACATTTCATAAGATTTTGTTTCTTATCCTTACCAATAAAAGATAAATAAAATTGTCAAAAATATACGTTAAACTAAAACAATTATTGTATTCCACATTTAATTTGAACTATTATACGCAAAAAAATAATGTATAATACTTTCNACTTTTATACATACTCAATGTATTGTTTTATACAAATGAATAGGTATTATTTATTAATAAATTACTTTCATGTAGGGAGTGGTACCGTTATGTCCCTTAATTTCTACTGTTTGTTCCATATTCGTACATCGTCCTTTTTCGTTTCCAATTTCTATTTTCCCATTAACAGATAATTCACTTTCTGCTGAATCTGTTACCCTTTCATCGGATTTTTTATCGATGTCAATTTCTTTCTCCTTAAATATGTTATTTATTCTGTTCCTCTTTCTATCCTTCTCTTAGTCACTTCCTTTAGGTTTATTTTCTTTATACCTTTCTTTTGATTTTCTTTTTGTCTTCCAGGTGTTCCAATTGTTTATTAAGGTATTTTTGCACTTGGCGTATTTTCTATGGATTCGTTTCATTTTTGATCATTTTAATATATGAATCATACCTTTTATCTGTTATTATACCTTTAATTTCATCTTCTTTAACTCGAATCACTTTATTTCTGCATACTTTTGCTGTGTGTCCTATTTCATTACAATTTTGGTCTTTTTTTTCGGTAAAAACAGTATCTTTTCAAATAGTTATTCCCTCCACAACAATAACATTTCATAAGATTTTGTTTCTTATCCTTACCAATACTATTGTCTTTGTAGGTCTGATTTGCAGCATTTATACTGATATTTCGGTTCTCATCTATCTTTGTTTCTCTATTTTCTACAGTTAGCAAATATTTTCTTATCTATGTAAAAGGTTTATACATTTCCATCTTCTTATCTAATTATTTTAAGAATTTCTCTCATATATAACTTTTAAAGCATTTTAAAATGCCCTTTCTGCATATGCTATTCTCTTTCTTGAAACATAAAAAGCTAAGAGCATACGAATTACAGTCCGTAATAAATGAACTTATAGCTTCTTTAACAGATACTTTTTTTGATGCATTAAATAACTTCCTTGCTAAAATAAATTTCTCGTCTGGATTTTCAAACGTTACTTTAGCTAATTTAATTTGAAATTGTAACATATCGGTGATTTTTTTGTTTCTTGATAATTTAGCTATTTCCTGGTTGTAGATGTTTGATGTTAAAGAATCTAATATCATACATGTTTTTACTCTGGATATTCCTTGCATTTTTGCCTTCATTTCGAATATCCTAAACCAACTAAAGTATAGTTCTAAAGATCAATCACTAAATTTTGGGAGTCCAGGTGGTACTTTAGCTCTTATATCTATTATTTCTAATTTCAAATATGTATGAATGATTAAATTCTATTATATTCGCAAAAGAATCTAGTTTAAGGTTGTATAATTCTTTATCCATTTTGAACTTCTAATCCAATGTGGGTTCTGTTTGTGCTGTTTTCGGTTTTCTTGCCGTTGTCGCCAATTGATTTATTAACTGGGTATTCGGTGACTTTGCTAGAGTACTGAACAAACAAATTAATATAGAGCATGCAAAGTTTACTCTACGGTTTTGATGTATATGTATATATTTTTAAATGCTTTGAACGAGTAATTCTTAATTATATGATTTACTTCGTTCAGCATTCTTTAATTTCAATAGGCATTTATTTACTTTAATAAAAATCTTTATTTTTATTAAAAATTTTAATCCTTATTGAACATTAATTATTAATTAATTGTAAATTACTAGTTTATTTATTATGAGTTACATTCAGCAATTAATATATATTGCTGTTGAATTAACAAACATAAACAATTAGTGATAAAACAAATTAATTATCTAAATATTAATTAGTGAAAATATTATTGTTATATATATAAAATTTTCTCTTACAAATAAAAATTATAAATACTATGTAAATTAAATTCTATTGTATATAAAATATCTTTTTCTTACTGGTAACAAATCTTTTTCCAATTGATTTTTTTACTAATCTTTCGACAATTTTCCTGAAATTTTTTTTCTTTTTTCTTAAAAAAGAAAAAATATCATTTTTTTTTTTTTTTTTATTTGCGTGTGCATAATAAACTACGTATTCTTCATATAGCTAGTCCTTTTTATTATCAAAAAGGTTAATAAAGCCTTTTATTAACCAAATATATGTTAGTCATGCAAGTATTGGATAAAAAAAAAAAAAAAATTAGTTTTTTTTTTTTTTTTTTTTTTGTAAATTCTAAAATACATAAAAGAAATATATTTATTTTTTTTGGAAAATTGTTGTATTGTTGAAAAATTAAAAAAAGAAGAGTTACTGACTAAAAAGTTTCCTGTAGTATATTTTTTTTAAATTTATATTAGAAAATTCTATATTAATAACAATAAAGTTTTCATATTTCGTAGTATTTATATAATACAATTTTTATTCTATTGATTGCTTATGCTTGTTTATTTGAAGGCAGTGTATTTGAATTGTTAATGATTACTCATAACATTATAAATAAAATATATGTAATCAAAATAAATAATGAGGATTTAAGTTTTTAATAAAAATATAGGACTTTCATTAAAGTAAATAGATTCCTCTGGAAAAAAATAAATACTCAAATAATTAGACAAAACAAATACAATTTACTGGTTTACAGTATTAAAAAAAAATTTAAGTTAATTATATTAGTATAGATAAATCTGCATGCTCTTTATTAATTTGATTGTTCAATACTCTAAAAAAATCATTGAATAAGCAATTAGTAAATTACTAACATACATATATAATATATTTTAATTTATTTGTGTAAGAAAAAAGAAAGAATATATATAATTAAAATAAAGAACAATAAAAGCTAACGTTTATGTTGAAGAATATTCTACAACAAAAAAATAATAATGATAAATATAATATTTTGTTTTAAATATAAAAATATAAATATATAGATATAAATGTAACACAATTAAGAAGGATTTTCATATTAATGGAATACATGCATTCATTATGTAATGTATTACATGATACATATATCTCAAGATATATTCATTTTTATATAAAGCTACGAAAGATTCTTTATATAATTTCCTAACTGAAAGATTAATGATTACACATATATATATTTCGTTTTATTAAAGAATAAAGAAAAAATATTGATATATTTTTAAGATTCAGTAACATAATGTAGATAGAAGTAAATATAATAATAAAAACTAGGGGAAATTTTTTATTATCCTAGTTGCATGTCTTATAAGTAGCATAACAAATGAATGAAAATAGAATTGATGAAAAGTAAAAATTTTCATAAGAATAATATATTACAAATTGTTTTTTATTATATTTGTAGATTTATAGACATAATACTATTAAAGATGATAAAAAAAAATAAAAAATTAATTTATTTTATATTACTATTATTAGAATGGTTAAAAATTGCATAAATTTTATTGAATTAAAAAAAAAATAAAAGGAAAAAAATATATATCTTAAAAATTATTGCACCTATTTTTATTATATCTATTTACATTTATTACATTTCAATCGATTTTTAACATAACTATCATAATTAGAATTTAAGTTAAATTTATTATATATGTAATATATATAATTTAATAAATATATTATAAATTTTTTTTTAAGGAGTATTCATAAGAAATATTATCTATAATAGTTTTTACATTTGTTATAATTATTGTTATTATAACTTAAAATTCGCTATATTTAAAAATATTTTTTTTCATAATTGCTATTGTTGCTTTTTAACATATTTATGTAGAACCTTTTAGTAAAATATGTACACATATTTTTGCTTTAATTATATATCATTAAGTTATAAAAATGATTACTTCAGTGTATTGTTTATTTTTATTGAGATTTATATATTATTATTACTTAAATTATAAAAATTAAGATAATTTTTGTATTTATTTAAATTCCTTTTTTTTTTCATATTTTTATTGTCATATATTTCAAATTATTTACCTGAAAAAGGTAGTTCACACCTAGCTGTGAATTTATAATTTAAAATGCATTTCATTATTTCTAAATTTTATTTGCTCCAATAATATATTGTTATGTAAGAAATTGAATCATAATTAAAATAAATTCAAATTTATGTAAATTACATTTTTATTATTGTTTTCATTAAAACTACAATTATACTCATAAATGTAAATAAGATTATAATACCTTGTTTTTATTTTTTTCAATATTTATTGCTATATAACATAATTTTTTTATCAAAAATATTATAGCGGTTGTACGTTAAAATTGTTTATGTTAATAACATTTTATCACTATAACGTATATCCATTATCTTAATTACATATTATTTATAAACATCCTGCATTAATATTAAATCAATTCATATATCTTACGATATAAATGGTCATTATGCCACAGTTACTTTTAGAATTGATACAAATTAAATTACATAATTTATTAATAAAAATAACATTAAACAATTGTAATATTCGATAATCATGATATTCACCAATATAATATGTTTATCATTACACCTATTTTTACCTTTATTATCATTTAATAAAAAAAATTTTAATTTTTTTTTTAAAAATTTTTTTTATATCTTTGAATCTTTAATTCATTCAGAATAAACATAATTATTATTAAATTCATACATTAATATTAAATTAATTTTCTATAATTGTAGTTTATTTTTATCATTTATTTAGAAACTTCACACAATTTTTTCTATTACAGAAATAATTTCGATATTTCANATAAAAAAAGTATATCTTATTAATATTTTTAATTTCCAAAAAAAAAAAAATTTTTTTTAGTTAATATTCTTAAATTCTTTATATTTACGCTATATTATTTATTATGTTAAGTATAAAAAATTTAAAAGAATAATTATAATAAATTATTAATCATTTATATAAGCTAATGCAAAATTATACAATAATATTAAAAAAATAAAATAAAATAATCATTGCTCAAGTAATATATTTAAAAAAAAAGTTCTCTTTTTCTTTCTCTCTCTTTCTCTCTCTCCGTATATATATATATATATGGATAAAATAAAATTATAAATGTTTAATTAAAAGTAATAGTTACATATATTATATATTATATTATATTTTTATCCTTATGTAATAATAATTCAAAGGAAAAATATATAAATAAAAGCATATAATTACAAAAAATTAAAATAAAAAGCATGAAAATAAGATAAATATTAGTTGTATGTAAGTAAAATAGAAGAATAGTTATGTAAATGTAAATTAAAATAAAAATAATACTATTAAAACTATTATTTTATATAAAAATATAAATATGTAAATATATAAAATAAAAGCGAACAACAATTACATATAGAAAATGAGAAATTATATGCATAGAAGATTCAAGGAATGAAGTTAAAGAAATTTAAAATTATAATCATTTTTTTTATTCTTTATTTTTTTTATTTAGTTTTATAGCATACTACAATTGACATTTTATTTTATTAAATATGAAATATATAAATCCTATATTTATATAAAAAATTTGTTTGAAATTACTTCTAAAAATATGCATTCTTTATTCACCAAAAAAAAATAAAAAAAAAAATTAGTTTTTTAAGATATATCTATTTAAGATTCATCTAAAATTAAAAGATCATAATGAAAAACATAACTTCCTTTTATGAATACAGTATAATGATATATTTCCTACAAGTGCACTTTATATTTAACTAATCCTTTTTTATACTATTTAATTTTATTATATCTAATAAGATTCCGTTAAAAATGGTAAAAGAGAAAATAAAATACATTATTATAAAATAATAAAAATTACTTCAATAGAAATCAAATAAGCTCAAGTTTTGAAAGTAAGCATTTGAATAATAAAACTATAGAAAAGAAAAAAAAATTAAATAATAAAAAAAAAAAAACTGTTAGTATGTATAATTATTACATAAATATAAAACAAAAACATAAAAAAGTCATCAAAAAAAAAAAAAAATAAAATAAAAATAAAAATAAAAATGTATTTATAGAATATGTATCTATTTTGTTGTGATATTTATTTTTCATTATTACCATAATCTTTCTAATGTTTAATTTAAATTAACTTTACATTTTTTATTGAAATAGTAATAATCGTCATAATAAATTAAACGAGGATAAAATTGCATGGTTTTAATAAATAATTTTCAAAAAAAGAAAAATAAATAAAAAAAAATATATAAAAATAAAAAAAGAAATTTTTAAAGCTCTATATAATTGTATCTTAATATAAACTCTTCTAAAAAAATTTTAAGTAAAAAAAGAATATAACATTGTTTTTTTGCATATCTAAATAATTTTTTATATTATTCTCTTTTAATTTAGATAAAAAAATTAAATAAAAAAACGAAAAGGAATTTTTTTTTTGTAAGTATAAAAGATTAACTAAAAATTTATTATTTTTTTAATGTTTAAACAATATTTCCATTATAAAAAATATAATTAAAAATATATAATAAATAAGAGGTTGTAGTGTATAATTAATAATTTTAGGATTTAGGATGTGGGATTTAGAATTTTAAATTTTAAATTTTTATGTTGTAGTTATAGATTTACTTTTTAATAGACATTTCTGTGTTAAAATTTAAAAAAAAAAAAAAATTTTAAAACTAATTTTTTTTTCAAAAATCATATTGTTTTAAATTATTTGTTAATTTCTAATTTATATTTCCACATTTTTTGTTTTTAACTTATATTATCCTTACTGAAAAAAAGGGAAATATTTTAAAATTCATTAAAAAAAATATTAGAAATAATTTCTCAATAATTTTTTTTACATTATTAAAGATACCAAAAATGGATCTTAATCTAAGTGATATTATTTACATTGATTCTTGTGAGACACTAGATGAGGAAGATTCAACTGCAGGTTTCGATCATAGGGAAATTAAAGATGCAACTGTTTCAATACCAGAAAATCCATTACATGATAATTTGAATTCATGTGATGCCATTCAAAATCCATCTAAAGATATCAATTTGGATTCAGCTACATCAATAAATGTTCTTCATAAAAAGTCGTATAATATATTTCAGTTAGCTATCATTATTATTTCTATCCTTCGTTTTGTAATAAAATAAAGTTTATAATTATAAACTTTATATATATTATAAAAATGAAATTTTAAATCATTTGTAATAATTTATAGAGAGCTCGCTCTACTAAATGGAAAGCTAAACGTGAGAGAGATAGGTTGCAGAAGATATGGGATAATAGCAGCAAAAAGATGAAAGGTGATTTGGAAAAGAAAATGCTAGATGAAAAAAACAAAATGGAAAAGAATGAAAAGAAGCTGCTAAAAAAAAAAAAAGAAATGGAAGAGTGGGAAAAGGGAGTTCTAAGAGAAAAGGAAGTGTGGGAAAGGAGAACGCGAAAAGAAAAGCAAGAGTGTGGTGAGAGTATGCTAAAACAATTGGAAGATTGGGAAAAGCGAGTTCTACAAAAAGGCGAAGATTGGGAAAAAAGAAAGCTAATAGAAAAAGAAAAGTTGGAAAAGAAAATACTAAAAAATAGGGAAGAGGGGGAAGAGAAAATGCTAGAAATAATGAAAACGTTGGAAGAGAAAATTCTAAAAGAAAAGAAGAGTGAGAAAAGGAAATGATAAAAGGAAGAGTTGGAAAAGAGCATAATGGAAAAAATGAAAAGTGGGAAAGAGAAGAAAATATGAACGTTAATGAAGAAGAAAATGAGTTTAATTTAAAGTGGAAAAAAGAACCTGATAAGATAATAGCAAAAGAAGGTAAAAAAATAAAAAAAATAAAAAAAATATAAATATATATATAAATATTAATAGGAAAAAGCATTTATATAAGGTAATTATGAATTTTTTTTTTTTTGAAAATGTAGTATCATATTTACTTTTAAATGTCTACAGAAGAAGCTTGTTAGACTAAATTTTATATATTTTATCATTTTTGATTTATTTAGCTTTTTATTCTCTACTTGTTTTATTTAATATTAAATAAATATTGTTGATAGCATCTTTTAATATTTATATATTTCTGCTTCTATTAAAGATGTGGAATAACATAGCCCCAAATGAAATATTCCTTAGTTTTCTTTCTAAAATTTGTCATGTATTTTAAATGTATGTATTTTATGTATTATAAATTAATCCTATGTATAGATAAAATGAAAGATTTACTTGTAGATAATTTTCAAAATATTGCTTTTTGTTAACCTAATTCAAAGATGTCTCTATTATAATTTAAATGAAACTTTATTTCATTCTTATCAATTTTTATATCAGAAAGATAATTCATTATCCATTTGCATGTTCTATAATTTACATATCTGTTAAATATATAAAAAATATAATATTTTATTATATAAATACCATAAAATCTATTCAATTAACCAAAAAAAAAACAGAAATAAAATAATATATTTTTTCAAAAAAGAGGATATAATATATATATTACTTGTATTTCAACTTTATATTTAAAAAAAAACATTAAAATAAGATACAAAAAAATTTTAAACATAAAATGTTATATAATATTTTTCTTATTGTAATTTTTATGTTTATATTCCATTTATTTTTATAAAAATGATTACATATATATTTAATAATATCATTTAATAGTTTAATTTTTATTTTTCATCAATATATAGTGTAGCTTTGTTAATACTTTTATGCCAATATATCAATCTTAATAGTAAAATTGTAATAATTGAGTAAATGGAATATGTATAAAATTACCATTAATTACATCTTTAAAATAATTTAAATAATATAACTTATGTAGCTATATATGTTGTAATATCTTATTTACAACTTATAATCCAATGTTCAATTTCTTTTTTATGTTATCTTAATTTTTTGAAGTTGAAATTTTAATTTTATCATAGTTAACTCTTTACTTTTAATTTTAATAGATTTTTCCAATTTAAATAAATAATAATTTCATACAAAATAGGATAATTCCTTAATTATAATGACAACCTTAAGTAACATCTACCATTTATCTAAATTTTTTTCTTTAATTAATTAAATAAACTTAAGAAATAAAGTGCATAAGGTGGTTAATGAAATGAATTATCAACATTATCAGATAAATGTTGTGACGTGAATCTGCAAAAATGTGAAATTTGGGAACTTATAAAATTTTTTTTTTTTTTTTTTTTTTTTTTTTAGAAGCAAATCTAGCTAAAAATATAAAAAAAAAAAAAGAATATACATAGATGTGAACTAAAGAGAATTATATTTTTTGCAGAGAACTTCATTTACAACATGCACATATTTATATCTTCTTAATACCTTTAATATACAATGAAAAAATTAAAAATTCAGAAATTAAATTTTTTTATTAAAGATGATTAATTTATTAATTATCCTTTCAAATAAATTAATAGTATATTGAATAATCAAATTAATAAAAAACATGTAGAATAATAGCTACTAATTTTATTCGTTATAAAATAACCTTATATAAATGATATATTAATTTCCTACCCATTGACATTTTTGTAGCATTAAACAGACATATTAATAAGGAGCATTTATAGTTTACTAATTTAGTGAATCTAAAAATAATTTTTCAATGCTATGAACTACTAAACCGTTTTATATATAGTCTACTTCATTGAACATTCCATGTTTTTAAAAAGTATTTATTTACATTAATAAAAATCTCTGCTTTTATTAAAAATTTAATTCCTAATTGAACATTAACTCTTAATTCATATATATATTTTATAATGTTATGAATAATGTTTAGGAACTCAAATCCGCTTCTTTCAAGTTAGCAAATATGGGCAATTAATGAGAAACATTAAATTATATAAATATTAAAAACATAAAAATTTTATTATTATATATTGGCGGTTTATTAACTGGGTGTTCGTTACTTTGATAGAGCAATGAACAAACAAATTAATAAAGAGCATGTAGAGCTGACTCTACGGTTTTGATGTATTTGTATATATTTTTAAATGCTTTGAACGAGTGATTCTTAACTATGTAAACTACTTCATTCAGCATTCTTTCATTTCAATAGGCATTTATTTACTTTAATAAAAATCTTTATTTTTATTAAAAATTTAAATCCTTATTGAATATTGACTATTAATTAAATGTAAATAATTTGTTTCTTTGTTATGAGTTATGTTAAGCAATTTATATATATTGCTGTTGAATTAAAAAACATAAACATTTATTGGTAATACAAAAAAATATATAAATATTAATTACATGAAAATTTTATTGCTATATATATAAAATTTTCTCTTACAAAATTAATTAAATCCTACTTCGTTAAAAAAAAAGAATTTTTTTTTTTTTTTTTTTTTTCATCGTATTCTTATCGGTAACAAATTTTTTTCCAATTGATTTTTTTTTATCAATTTATTTTTTCCAGACGGTCTTTGTATTCTTTTTTTTAAAAAAAACAAACAAAAAAAATTGATCATTTTTTTTTTCTTTTTTTGTATGTGCATGAACAACTTCGTATTCTTCATTTAACTATTCCTTTTATTTTTCAAAAAGGTTAATAAAGCCTTTTATTAAGCAATAATTGACTGCATTATCTAACTATTAATTTATTAATGTTACAATTGCCAAACAATAGTTATAAATAATATTTTTTATTTTATAAACATTACCTTACTTATAACAATTACAATAATTTCTACATTTAATGGATTATTATTTGTATAATTTTAATTTTTAAATATACAATACATATATTATTTAAAAGATTTTAATACCATGAAGCAATATATATAAATGTAAGATAATATTATATTTCACATATTTTTAGTTGGAAAAACTGCATTTATGTATTATATTAAAGAAATATAAATCATAAAAACTCATTATTATTAAAAATACGACTAGTTTTTAAAGTAAAATGAGTGTTAATATATTAAGAAGGTAGTATTTATGCATATATTTTATTATTTATGTTATATCAAAGATTCTTACAAATTAAATTAAGAAAATAAAAGTTCTTAATAAAATTCTTTATTAATGCTTACAAAGATGTCTTATAGCACTTAAATATTTTAAAAGAAAGTAAAACTTGTAAGGGGCAATTGTTGAACTCTTTTCTATTATATAAAATTATTTGTTAATTGCTCATTTAGCTATCTTGCTAGTATCGAAGAAACAAATTAATAAAAAGCATGTAGAAAAAGTTCTATTCATTTTATCATTATCAGATTATTAACTTTTATTAATTATATTATTTATTAAATGCATGAATTAATTACTATTGTTGTTAGTTTACACTATATCTTATGTATGTTACATTTGATATTATATACTTAATTTTTTATAAAAAAATAAAATAATAAAATATATAAATATTTTTTTCATATCTTGATCCTTTTTAGAGCAAGTATTTTTTTTTTTAGATGCATTTACTTTTAGAGCAATTGTTTTTATTAAATGTATTTACTTTTAGTGACAGTATTTTTTTTTTAAGTAATTTCTTTACGCTTTCATGTATGTCTATTTTCCTGCAATATGATATATACAATTAAAAAAGTTATTTCTGTATTTATCTAAATGCTATTTAAAATAGGTCGATAATATTATTTATAGTCCAATAATTGAGTTACTTAGATTTTATGAGAAAGATAAGGAAAAATAAAAGAATAGCAATAAAAATGTTTACAACTAAAATATAACAAAATAAAAAATGAAATAAATACATTCTCAATAATATTAAGTTATCGATTATGTATAAAAAGACAAATAATTTTTTTTTTTACATTTAATTAGAAAGTAATGTTAATGCACATGCAAAAGGATATATTATAATTCTGTTTTATATTTATTTATTGATACATTCTGTATCATGATGAAAATATATACCCTTGTATTTTCTAGGAAAAAATTCATTATATTTAATTAAAGATATATCTTTTTAGTTAATATAATATATAATTTTATTATTAAATTTAAAGTTTATACTTGTGATTATTAGTTACAAAAAAAGAAAATTTATAAATATATATTTTTACAATATGTTTCATATAAAAAAGAATTTTCTTCACAGTTTTTAGAATAATTAAGAAAGTAAATTTTCCAAAAAATAAATAAACTTTTTTTTGAAACATGCTTTTTACTATATACATATGATTGAATAAATAGTTTTTTTTTTTTTTTTTAAATTGTAATTTATTTAGAGTGCTTTTTTATATGATATATTATTATAATTTCTTCAAAATAGATATGTTTTCACTTTTTCTTTTGAATTTGTGCATTTCATAATTTTTTTTTATTTTGAGAGAAGTAATTGAAAAAGGAAATTTTTTTAAAAAATAATTATGTATATATATATTATATAAACATATATTAATAACAAAAATAAAAAGAAAACATAAAGATAAAAAAAATATAATAGAAAAATCAAAATAGTTACATTTAAAGCAAAAACATGCACAATTAAAAATTAGTTTCTTATATAATTAAGAATGACTACAAATATAGTATAATGTATGAAAAATACATGCATAGAAAAATTTTTAATTTATAGTGTTTTTTTTTTTATTTTTTTTTTTGATGGAGATATAATATCTCTAATATATCTAAAATTATATCTATAAATAAGAAATACCATATATAAAATAATTTAAAGTTTTACATGTTTCACAGAAAAAAAACTAATAGTTAAACGAAAAAAAAAATAAAAAAAAATTTATTAACATTAAATATATAACATTTATAATTTAATTTATTTCAAATTAGCATTATATAATTTTTTTATCTACTTTAAGGACGAATATAATTTTAATGAAATATTTTTAAAATAACCTTACATATTTTAAAATTTTTTTTTTTAACTTATAAATATACGTTCTTAATTATTTCATTTTTTAAAAAATTAATAGCATTAAATTTGCATAAAGTAAATGTAATATTATGTATAATTATGAAAAANTGTTTATGTTTGTTAATTCAACAGCAATATATATTAATTGCTGAATGTAACTCATAATAAATAAACTAGTAATTTACAATTAATTAATAATTAATAATATTTTTAAAATAACCTTACATATTTTAAAATTTTTTTTTTTAACTTATAAATATACGTTCTTAATTATTTCATTTTTTAAAAAATTAATAGCATTAAATTTGCATAAAGTAAATGTAATATTATGTATAATTATGAAAAATTAAAAATTACATTTCATATAAACAAATAATTTTTTACCTTAAAAACTTATAAAATTTACAAAGGTCGTAATAATACCTAAAGCAATATTACTTATCTCTAACTTATTATTAGTAAAGATAGAAGCAATTTTGCAACTGGATTAACATCTCTAACTTTAATATTACACTATAATTGTATTAAAATGAAAACATTTACTTTATATTTTAAAATTTTTACATTTCTTCTTTTAATTTGGATATTCCATTGTCTTTACAACGTAAGATAAACTTCATATAAAAAAAACACATATGAATATATTTTATTTCTAATCATTTTAAAAATTTTACTTAATATATTACTATAACAATTGAAAAAAAATTTTAAACAATTTTTATTTAATTCTATAGTATGATTCCAATAAGTCTTTGATTAATAGAGATACATCAGAAACAAAAATTGGATTAAAACACGAAAGAATGTTAGCAGAGGGTGATAAATCGAAAAAAAAATCATCTTATATTAAAAAAAGTGTAGATTATTACCCATCTGGTGAAGTGGACATGATAATTCGTGAATTCATTCATTTAATGGATATGTATTTTAAATGTTATAACGCTAATATTAAAACAAACATTGTAGATAATGTTTTATTAAATGAAGAAAATGAAGTGAGATATATATGTAGAAATAAAATATTGAATGCATATCGAAATAATATTTCAAAAGAAAAGAGTTTATCAGAATTGTAGACACTCATTAGTAGAGTATTACAAAAAAAAAGAGAAAAAAATTAATTGATAGAATTTCGATAAATCTTCATTTATATTATGAAAAATTTTTATGTCAATATAAAGAACAAGAAAAAAATAAAATGAAAACAATAAATAAAAAACTAAAAACTAAAAAATTTGATAAAAATAGACTTTGTTAACCTTTATTAATATAAAAATTAATATATTAAAAGAAAATACTTAATAAGCCATGCATAAGTGCTAGTTAAAAAAAATTAATATTTTGCTTTAGATTTTTTTATAGAAATATATTTCATCTTCTTTAGGGAAAAAAATAAAGTTATTCAAGGAGAAAAAATTTTTAGGATGAAATATTTTAATGAGAATATATTATATTTTTGAGAGTAAAAATTTCTCTGTTAGTGATATTAATATAATTTATATATTTTTTCTCTTTTAAGAAAAAGAGAACTTGAGTAAATGAAAATTATTTATTAAAAGTTATAAATGAATATTTAGCACTTAGAAATTAATGTTTAATGAAAATTTCTGTTCTTAATAAAAACATAAGATTTTTATTAAAGGAAATAAATTCTTAGTGATCTACATAATTTACATTTTACAGGTTTATAACATCGAAATTATATTTAAATTCATTAAATTAGTAGAGAAAGTTCTACATTTTCTTTATTAATTTTTCTATTTATTACTTGATATATTAATTACTCGTTCAATGACTTTAGTAACATTAAAAAAACAAAATAATAAAGAACACATAGAGAAAATTTTACTCATTTTCTTTTTTTTTAATTAAAGCATAATACAAATTATTCACTTTCAATAATTAATATAAAATAATAATCGAGTTATTTAATTATTATTGTTATTAATTTACACAATATGCCATGCATATCACGTTTTAACATTGCATTTTTAATCTTCCAAAAAAAAATATTATAGATCATCTCCATTTAAAAAAAATAAAAATTTTTTTTTTAAGATAGTAAATTATTTTTAAAAAAAATTAATAAAAAAAAAAATAATTGTGAAAAGAAAATAAATTATTTTTTTTTTCCAACTTAGTGTTACAACAAAAAAAAATATAATAAAATATATCCATATTTTTTTTTCTTATATTTACTTTTAGAGAGATAAATTTTTTAAGTGTACGCATTTATGTGTTCACCTTTTCCCAGTATTCTAACATGCTGATTTATTAATTGGGTGTTTGGTGACTTTTCTAGAGTACTGAAAAAACAAATTAATAAAGAGTATGTAGAGTTTCCTCTACTATTTGACGTATTTATATATATTTTTAAATACTTGAACGAGTGATCCATAATCATGTAATCTACTTCATTCAGCATTTGGTTAATAAAAGACTTCATTAACCTTTTTGACTATAAAAAGGACTAGCTATGTGGAGAATACGTAGATAGTTGTGCTAAGTAAAAGAAAAAAAAAATATATTTAATTTTTTTTTTTTGGAAAGAGAAGGGATTTATTGAGGGAGAGATTTATTTTACAAAAGATAATAATGTGTTTATAAAAGAGTTTAATTTGCATAATATTTATATTTTTAATTTGTGAGAGAAAATTTTATGGATACAAATTAAAATTTTCACGTAATTAATATTCATATAATTAATTTGCATTTTTACTAATTGTTTATGTTTTGTTAATTAACAGCAATATATTTAAATTGATTAACATAACTCATAACAAAGAAAGAAATAATTTACATTTAATTAATAATCAATATTAAATAAGGATTTATATTCTTAATAAAAATAAGGATTTTTATAAAAGTAAATAAATGCCTATTGAAATCAAAGAACGCTAACTGATATAGATTACATAATTAAGGATCACTAGTTTAAAGCATTTAAAAATATATATAAATACGTTAAAACCGTAGAGGTAACTCTACATGTTCTTTATTAATTTATTTCATCAGTATTATAGTGAAGTCACCGAACATCCAGTTAATAAAACAGTACTCTAGCAAAGTTAACGAACACCCAGTTAATAAATCACTTTATTAATATGTTTGCTCAATACTATAGCAAAGTTATTGAATAAGAAATAAATAAATTAATATTTCAACTGAAAAATTAATCCTTTCAAAAAAAAAGTAAATATATATTTTTTTTTTGTATATAAAAATTAGAAAAAGAAAACAGTGAAATTAACAATTAATTTTTTTTTTTTTTTTTTTCTTTTTTGAATCTAGAATTTGAATGTATAACTCTATATTTTCCATATAACTATTATTGTTTATTTTCAAAAAGGTAAATAATACATTTTATTAACCGACATGAAAATGCTAAATAAAAAAAAAAAGGAAAAAAATTAGTTAATGTTTTTTTTTATTTTTGTAATTTAAATACACAAAAAAATAAATTTTTTCTTTTTTTAAAAGAAATTTAGCTGTCGAAAAATAGAAGAAAAGGTTATTGACTAAGAAAGCTTACTGTTGTGTATTTTGTTTAAATTTATATAAGAAAATTTTATATTAACTGTAATATAATTTTTGTGTTTTGTAGTACTTATGTAATTTAATTTGAATTTTTTCAATTATTTATGCTTGTTAACTTGAGAGAAATAAATTTGAATTGTTAAATATAAATCATAATATAAGTAAAATAAATGTAATTAATATTTTATTAATTTCCTATTCATTACTTTGCTAGAGTATTGAATAAAAGGATTAATAACCAGAATGTAGAGTTTCTTCTACCATTTAAATGAATTTAAATATGTTTTTAATACTACAAACCATTGAAATGTATATGGTCTCCTTCATTGAGCATTTATTGTTTTTAAGAAGCATTTAATTATTTTAATAAAAATCTCTATTTTTATTAAAAATTTAAATCCTTATTAATTATAGTTTTAAATCACATATATTTTACTTATAATGTTATGATTGATATTTAACAATTCAAATTCACTTCTCGTGAATAAACAAATATAAATAACAAAACACAAAATAAGTTATACAATATTACAAACACGAAAATTTTATTATTGTTAATATAAAATTTTCACTTTAAAATTCAATGATAAAAATTTTCCACGAAAAAACTTCTTATCAAGTTTTCTTCTATTTTTAAAAAACTTGAATATTTTTTTCACATTATTCAATTCTATTTCTTTTCATTTATCTAGTACTCTCATGTCTATTTATTTTCCATACAGCTATTAATTTTTTTCTCAAAAACTCTAATAATTCCTTTTATTAACAAATCTTTAACTCTAATAATTCTCAATAAAGACTTTTTTGTTTTTTCCTTTTTGTGTCCTTTTTTTGTCATGTAGGTAAGCTGGTAATAGTTCTGCATCCAACTTTTTTTCTTTTATTTTATCCTCTACGTTTACTACCTGATTTATTTACTTTCCATAAATTACATTTTTAATTTATTAAATTATTGAATGAATTTGCTAGAGTAATGAAAAACAAATTATAAAACAGAATATGGAGTTTCCTCTAGTAATTAAAGGGATTTTAAATCTAATATTAATGTTATAAACAAATAAAATGCAATAATGCAGTTCATTGTGAATTTACTTTGATAAAAATTATGTATTTTTATTAAAAACATATATTTTCATTAATTATTAATTTTTAAGTACAAAATAATTATTGCTTTTTATATGTAATTTTCAGTAATTTAAGTTCACAGTTGATAATGAAAAATGTAAGATCGATTTAAATATAAAAAGTAATTTTCAAAATTCAAATAATAATTTAATGAATAGAGTAAACTTAAACGGTTGTCCAGAACCATTATATCAAGAAACCCCACCAAAATTTCTTATGAAAAATAGAAAAGAAAAAAATGATAATATAAATAAAAATAATATAGTTGATAATGAAAAATGTAAGATCGATTTGAATATAAAAAGTAATTTTCAAAATTCGAATAATAATTTAATGAATAGAGTAAACTTAAACGGTTGTCCAGAACCATTATATCAAGAAACCCCACCAAAATTTCTTATGAAAAATAGAAAAGAAAAAAATGATAAAATAAATGAAAGTAATTTAGTTGATAATGAAAAATGTAAGATCGATTTGAATATAAAAAGTAATTTTCAAAATTCGAATAATAATTTAGTGAATAGAGTAGACTTAAACGGTTGTCCAGAACCATTATACCAAGAAACCCCACCAAAATTTCTTATGAATTGCAGTTTATTTGTTTATACATTAATATTAGATTTAAAATCCCTTTAATTACTAGAGGAAACTCCATATTCTTTTTAATAATTTATTTTTCATTACTCTAGCAAATTCATTGAATGATAATTTAATAAATTAAAAATGTAATTTATGGAAAGTAAATAAATCAGGTAGTAAACGTAGAGGATAAAATAAAAGAAAAAAAGTTGGATGCAGAACTATTACCAGCTTACCTACATGACAAAAAAAGGACACAAAAAGGAAAAAAAAAAAAAGTCTTTATTGAGAATTATTAGAGTTAAAGATTTGTTAATAAAAGGAATTATTAGCGTTTTTGAGAAAAAAATTAATAGCTGTATGGAAAATAAATAGACATGAAAAAAAGAATTGAATAGTGTGAAAAAAATATTCAAGTTATTAAAAATGGAAGAAAACTTGATAAAAAGTTTTTTCGTAACAAATTTTTATCTTTGAATTTTAAAGTGAAAATTTTATATTAACAATAATAAAATGTTCGCGTTTGTAGCATTTTATAACTTATTTTGTGTTTTGTTATTTATATTTTTTAATTCGCAAGAAGTGAATTTGAATTGTTAAATATTAATCATAACATTATAAGTAAAATATATGTGATTTAAAACTATAATTAATAAAGATTTAAGTTTTTAATAAAAATAGGTATTTTTATTAAAATAATTAAATACCTCTTAAAAACAATAAATGCTCAATAAAGGTGACCATATACATTTCAATGGTTTATAGTATTAAAAACATATTTAAATTCATTTAAATGGTAGAAGAAACTCTACATGCTCGTTGTTAATCCTTTTTTTCAATACTCTAGCAAAGTAATGAATACGAAATTAATAAAACATTAATTACATTTATTTTACTTATATTATGATTTATATTTAACAGTTCATATTTATTGCTCTCAAATTAACAAGCATAAATAATTGATAAAATTCAAATTAAATTACGTAAGTACTACAAAACACAAAAATTATATTATAGTTAATATAAAATTTTCTTATATTAATTTAAATAAAAATACACCGCAATAAGCTTTCTCATTCAATAACTTTTTCATCTATTTTTTGACAACTAAATTCTTTTTAAAAAAAGAAAAAATTTATTTTTTTATGTATTTAAATTACAAAAATAAAAAAAAACCATTAACTAATTTTTTTCTTTTTTTTTTTTACTTAGCAATTTCATGTTGGTTAATAAAATGTATTATTAACCTTTTTGAGAATAAACGGTAATAGTTGTGTGGAAAATATATAGTTATACATGCAAATTCTAGATGCAAAAAAAAAAAAAAATATATTTACTTTTTTTTTGAAATGATTAATTTTTCAGTTGAAAAATTAATTTATTTATTTCTTATTCCATAACTTTGTTATAGTATTGAGAAAACATATTAATAAAGTGATTTATTAACTGAATGTTGGGTGACTTTGTTCAAGTATTGACTTATTAACTAGATGTCGGCTGACTTTGCTAGAGTAATGAACCAATAAATTAATAAAGAGCTTGAGGAGTTACCTCTACGATTTTTATTTATTTATATATATTTTTATATACTTTGAACGATTAATCCTTAATTATGCAATCTTCTCATTCAGAATACTTTGATTTCAATAGGCATTTATTTACTTTAATAAAAGTCCTTATTTTTATTAAAAATTTAAATCCTTATTGAATATTGACTATTAATTAATTGTAAATTACTTATTTCTTTGTTATGAATTATGTTCAGCAATTTAAATATATTGCTATTGAATTAAAAAACATAAACAATTAGTAAAANACAATATAGTGATATATAATGAAATAAATTTTATTTATAGAAAAGAAATTTAAATTAAAAATTTATGCATGCATTATTTTATTTTTTAATTTGCAGTATATAGATTCGGATTCTGTTTTATTGTCTATCATCTCATTCATAGATTCGGATTCTGTTTTATTGTCTATCATCTCCTTCATAGATTCAGATTCTGTTTTATTTTCTGTCATCTCATTCTTAGATTTGGATTCTGTTTCATTGCTTCTCACATCATTCTTACATTCGTCTAAAAATTTCACGAATAGTGTGTAGAGTTCTTTCTCAGCAGAATAAATTAATTTTTCTTTTTCCTCTTTTGAAATATCTCTTCGATGAAATATTGAAGATAGTTCTTTAACTTTGTTAGCTGAAATTCTATTCCATTCATTATTCCATTTTTCGTCTTTCCATTTAGGGTGCATTTCACTAGTCTCACTACTAAATCGCTCCCGCAAATATGTAGTAGTATCTCTTTGCCATATATGGTACGGATTCTCGTATTTAAACGGATTTTTCCATTTTATTTTTTTTTTTTTTTTATCTAATGGACGTTCTTCTAGACATCGTTCAGCGTTAGTTTGCTTTTTACCTGCTATATCACCCTCTGTTAAAACTCTTTCAGATTTTAACTCATTTTTTGTTTGCAATATATTTTTATAAATCAAGGTTTTATAGGAATCACACTGCGGATTAAATAAAAATTTTTTAAAAGAATGTTTCTTTTGTTAGAATAGAAAATCAAATAGTATGTCAAGAATATTTAGAAATAAAATATATGTATAAGTATATTTTTTGTAAAAATTTTGACTTACGTTATGAAACATAGATATACAAAATTAAAAGAAGGAATGTAGTAATTTTTAAAAATAAAATTAACGTTTTTATAATAATATATTTATAGTATAATATTGAATTGGAAGTTGTTAATTCAGATGTAAAATTGTTTCAACTTTCAATAATACTAAATTATGGATTTGTAATATTAATTTAGATATCATTATAACTTATATTAATTTCTTAATTTTTTAAAATAGAAAATTATTTTCATTTATGAAATATAATTTGTAATTTTTTATTATTACACATGATATTATAGTAACACTAGATAGGAATAATATTCGTAATTCTTTAAAAATAAAATAAGAATGTTAAAAAAAAAAAAAAAAAAAAAAAAAATAAATCGGGTAAAGTTATTTTTAAAATATTTTATTAAAATTTTATTTATCTTTAAATTATGTAAAAAAATAAAATATTTTTAATTTAATGCACATAAAAATTATAAATGATATACATTTAATATTAGAGGATTTTTTTAATTTTTTTTTCTAAATTACCAATCTCTGTGAATTATGTCGAACTTTAAATTATTTTATATACGGTATATTATGATTTATAAATATAAATCTTCATATATTATAGATATATATCTATCGAAAAAAGAAAAAAAAACCCTATAAATTAAAAATTTTTATACGCATGTATCTTTCACACAGTATACTACATTTGTGACAATTTTTCACTTAATATGAAACTAATTTTTGTTTGTGTATATTTTTCTTTTAAATAAAACTTTTTTGATTTTTCTTATATACTTTTTTTTATTTTAATTCTTTTTTTTTTGTTTTTATTATTGATAAATGTTTATACAATATATGTATATATTTATTTTTTGTTATAACTATTTTTTAAAAAAAATTACTTTTTCAATTATTTGAAAAAAAAATAAAAAAAATTTATTAAGTACTTAAATTCAAAAGAAAAAGTAAAGATAGGTATTTATTTTTAAGAAATTAAAATAACAAATCTTATAAATAACATATTTAAAAGTGAAATAAATTAATTACTATTTAAAAAAAAAAAAAAAAAATACTATTTTTTTAATCACATATTAAAGGTAAAAAATATTTTTTAAAAAAAATTATTTTTTTTGACAAAATTGCTTTATTCTAAAAATATATTTCTGTAAATTTACTTTTTTACTAGTAATACTTATTAGTTTCAACTTTAATATAAATATTATTTACTGAATATGAAAATATATCTTTAGTTAAATATAATAGATTTTTTCTTATAAAATTCAAAAGAAAGCATTTTTATCGTGATATAAAAAATATCAATAAATAAAGATAAAACAAAATTATAAAATAACTTTTTGCATATATATTATTATAATCTTCTAATTAAATATAAAAAAAATAATTTTTTTTTTTTTTTTTACTTTACATATTTATTTGATAAGTGTNATTTTAAATTACATTAACTTCATTTCTAGAATTTTCTATGCATGTTATTTCTCATTTTCTATATGTTATTGTTATTTTCTTTTATTTTATATATTTACATATTTATATTTTTATATAAAATAGTAGTTATAATAGTATTATTTTTATTTTAATTTACAGTTACATATCTAAAATAAATCGGGTAAAGTTATTTTTAAAATATTTTATTAAAATTTTATTTATCTTTAAATTATGTAAAAAAATAAAATATTTTTAATTTAATGCACATAAAAATTATAAATGATATACATTTAATATTAGAGGATTTTTTTAATTTTTTTTTCTAAATTACCAATCTCTGTGAATTATGTCGAACTTTAAATTATTTTATATACGGTATATTATGATTTATAAATATAAATCTTCATATATTATAGATATATATCTATCGAAAAAAGAAAAAAAAACCCTATAAATTAAAAATTTTTATACGCATGTATCTTTCACACAGTATACTACATTTGTGACAATTTTTCACTTAATATGAAACTAATTTTTGTTTGTGTATATTTTTCTTTTAAATAAAACTTTTTTGATTTTTCTTATATACTTTTTTTTATTTTAATTCTTTTTTTTTTGTTTTTATTATTGATAAATGTTTATACAATATATGTATATATTTATTTTTTGTTATAACTATTTTTTAAAAAAAATTACTTTTTCAATTATTTGAAAAAAAAATAAAAAAAATTTATTAAGTACTTAAATTCAAAAGAAAAAGTAAAGATAGGTATTTATTTTTAAGAAATTAAAATAACAAATCTTATAAATAACATATTTAAAAGTGAAATAAATTAATTACTATTTAAAAAAAAAAAAAAAAAATACTATTTTTTTAATCACATATTAAAGGTAAAAAATATTTTTTAAAAAAAATTATTTTTTTTGACAAAATTGCTTTATTCTAAAAATATATTTCTGTAAATTTACTTTTTTACTAGTAATACTTATTAGTTTCAACTTTAATATAAATATTATTTACTGAATATGAAAATATATCTTTAGTTAAATATAATAGATTTTTTCTTATAAAATTCAAAAGAAAGCATTTTTATCGTGATATAAAAAATATCAATAAATAAAGATAAAACAAAATTATAAAATAACTTTTTGCATATATATTATTATAATCTTCTAATTAAATATAAAAAAAATAATTTTTTTTTTTTTTTTTACTTTACATATTTATTTGATAAGTGTTCATTATTATTACAATGTGTTTATTTTCTTTTTTATTTTTAGTTATATATATTTATAGCACAATTTTTTATTTTTCATTTTACTTACGAAATTTAGGTAAATCATTTATATAGTATAAATGAATTCAACAATTGTCCCTTTCTAATATAACTTTTTTCTTAAAAGTTTAAATTTTATAAGACATCTTTGTAAATATTAATGGAGAATTTTAATAAGAATTATTATTTTTTAAATTTAATTTGTTAGAATCTTTGACTTATTATTAATAAAAAGTGGTGTGCATAAATACTATAATTTTTAATATTTTAACACTAATTTTTCTTTAAGAAATAACCATAAATTTAATAAAAGTGCATTTTTTATGATTTATATTTTTTTAATATTATATGTAAAAGTTGTTCATACAAGTAAAAATGTGTAAAATATAAACGTGTCTTACATTTAACATAGATATTACATGATATTAAAATAATTTCAATAGTGTGTGTGTTGCAGATATAGAAACATAAATTATCCAAATGATAGTTCATGACGTATTAAAATTATTATAATTATTATAAATAAGATAATATTCCTAAGGAAAAGAAATTATTTATATCTCTGATTTATTAATGGTTATTAAATTACTTTTCTCGTGCCAAACAAATAAATTAATAAGGAAAATGTAGTGTAATCTCTAATTAATTTTAATATAAAATTTTTATTTTTTTTTTTATTAATAAACATTAAATATGACTTATTAGTTAATTATTTTTTTTTTAATATAAGTAACACTTCAAAATGTAATTTCGTTAATATTACATTTTAGCTTAAAATAAAAATATACATTCTATAGTAGTCTGCACATTATCCTTCAAAAAAAAAAAAAAAAAAAACTAATTTTTTTTCTTAAGATTACATTTTTTTTTTTTATAGTAAAAAAAATATCATCATAATATATATTTTTTTTTAATTGTAAATATCCACACAAAAAAAATTTATTATTTATTTATTTTTTTTTAAATGCACTCACATTAAGTGCAAGTAAATATATACATATATTTTTTGTTTACATACTTTTTGAATATCTATTTTAGAGCAGACGTTTATAATAGTAGATTGTCCTCGAGAATTAGCATGCACAAAATAAAATGTTTTTATTCTATTTATTTGTGTAAATATTATAGAAAGAAGGTCAATAGTATTGTTTATAGAGCAATGTATAACTGGTTAATAAAAGGCTTCATTAACCTTTTTGGTTATAAAAAGGACTATCTATGTGAAGAACACGTAGTTGGTTGTGCTAACTAAAAAAAAAAAGATATTTATTTTTTTTTTAAATGATACATTCAAAGAGGAAAAGAGAAGATTGGCAAATTAAAAATCGAGAGTAAGAATTAGTACCAATAAGAATGAGATTTTAAAAAGATAATAATGTTTTCATAAAAGAGCTTAATTTGCATAATATTTATATTTTGAATTTGTGAAAGAAAATTTTATACATATAACAATAAAATATTTGCGTAATTAATATTCACATAATTTATTTGAATTTTTGCTAATTGTTTATGTTGGTTAATTCAATAGCAATATATTTAAATTCCTGAACATAACTCATAACAAAGAAATAATTAATTCACATTAAATTAATAGTCGATATTTGATTTATTAACTGGGTGTTCGGTAACTTTACTAGAGTACTGAACAAACAAATTAATAAAGAGCATGCAATCTATAAATTATATTATCAAACTGTTTTAAATAATATTTAATAAAATAAAATGAGTAAAAACATTTTATTTAGAGCATTATAAAATATGTGGAAAATGTGAACTTATAAATGTGTATATTAAAAAAATATATATATATATATATTTGCACTAAAAATACGCTAAAAAAAAAAAAAATAAACATATTTCTATAATATTTTTTTTCTTTACTTACAATTACATAAGAAAAAATATTTTTTTTTTATTATTTTTTTATTATTTTTTTAAAAAAAATATGACACCTTAAAAAAAAATATTTTTTTATCTTTTAAGGACAAAGATGGAGAGTATTTGGCTTTTTTAAAGAAAGATTAAAAATGCAATGCAAAATATGGTACGCACGGGATGTTATGTAAATTAATAACAATATTAACTAACCTAATTAATGTTTTATATTAATTAATAAAAAATGAAAGATTTAATTTATATCTTAATTTAAAAAAAATGAAAATATGTAAAATTCTCCTTATATGATCTTTATTAATTTGTTTGTTATATACTAGCAAGAACACTGAATGGTTAATTAATAAATAACTGACTTGAAAAAGAAATTTAAAAAAAAAAAGTTGTATTCTTAAAGATAATCATATATCTTTTTTGTTGATGATGTGAAGTATAATTTTTTATGTGTAAGAATTAAAAATGTTATGTTAATATCATATTTTATAGTGTGTTGTGTAAATTAACTCAATAACTATTGTGATTCACATTTGACAATTACAAAAAGTAAATAATTTGTATAATAATTTATTTTACCATAAATAAAATAAGTACAGTTTTCTCTACATGCTTTTTATTAATTTTTTTTTTGTTCAATACTAGAAATATGACTAATAAAAGACTTCATTTACCCTTTTAATAATTTACAGAATGATATAAGTTCATTTTGGAGCAATGTAGTTAC
>NW_021628247.1:21701-25936 GCF_900005855.1 Plasmodium gallinaceum | reverse complement strand
GTCTTCTTCTCCTTCTTTCATCATGGCTAATTCATTTTCTATTATTTTTGGATATTTTTCTTTATCTTCTTCTATAAATTCTTCTAAACAGGTTTCTAAAAATTTTCCTCTATTCAATAACCACTCCTCTTTTCTACATTCTTCTAATATTACCATATATATTTCTATTAAAGTCTTCCATTTTAATTTTTTTTTGATTATTTTAGAATTATTCATTTCATATGATTCCTCTAAATTATTCCTTTCATATTTTATCATTTTTTCTTCTCCCTTTTTGTTAAACTTTGTTAGCGGTTCACAACTTTCTATGGTTTTTTCATTTTCCTTTTCTTTTTCTATACTTTTTTTATAAATTCTGCTTTTATGTTCTTTCTCTTCTTTTTCATATTCATTAACTAACTTTGTAAACCATTCTTCATTATTGTCTTCATCTATCCACTTTTTACAAATATTTTCGCAGTGTTTTTTCCATATATTGCTTTTTCTTTCTAAGATAACATCTATTACTCTTCCTTGATTCTTTTTTGCTAAAATTTCTTCATTTATCTCCATCATATATTTTTCTTCTTTATTTTTCCATTCTAACATTAACTCAATAAACCATTTTTGTTTTTTCCATTTTTCGATTTCCTCTTTTTTTTTCTCTGATATAACATTCCAACTTCTTTCTCTTTCTATTTTATCTAATATATTTGTTTCTTCTTCCAAATTTTTATATTTTTTTATCTCTTCAATGTTTGTTTTAAAAAATTCTTCTTCTTTTTCCCACTCTTCTTTCGTACATTCCTCTAATACCATCATATGAATATCTAACAAAATTCTCCTTTCCAAATTTTTCTGCATTTCATTTTTATCTATTCCATTATTTCTTTCTTTCTTTATTTTTTCTTCGTTCAAATTTTCATGAATTTCTTCTTTTTCATATTCTTCTAACAATTTTATAAACCAATTCTGATTTTTGTATTCGTATGAATGCTCTATTTGCCATTCTATCCATTTCTTCCATATTTTTTTTTTTTTATCTAGCATAAAATTATTTACTCCCATTTCTGTCATTTTTTCAATTTCTTGTTCATCTAAATATCCTAAGTATTTTTCTTGTTCATCTTTCCACTCTTTCTTCAAATTAATAAACCACTCTTCATTTTTATATTTATCTAATATACTACTATTTTTATCTGTAGCATGAATATTATTTTCTTCTTTTATTTTCACTACAAAATTATTTCCCATTTCTTTTAAATTAGAATTTTCTTCATGTTTTTCGATCTCTTCTAAACAAATATCAAAAAATTCGGTTTTATTCAATTTCCATTCCTCTTTTTTACACTCTAGTAATGCAGTCATATGTATATCTACCCATGAATCCCAATTGCATACATCATTCTTGATTGACGTTTTATTTCCTAAATTTTTCATTTCAATTTCACATGTAGATTTTTCTTTTTGCAAGTTTATTTCCTTTTCTATTTCCTCATTTAATGTATTATTCCTAATATACCCTACAGCATGAAAAGGATTTTCTTCTAATCTATTTTTATTTAATTCGTCTTTAATTTCATTTATAGATTCATCTACATTCAATTCCGCTTTTTCAATTTCACTTTTAGGATTATCTTTATTTAATTTTTCTTCGCATATAAGTTCATTTTCATACTTATATGACCCTTCTTCTGTATCATCACAAATGGGTTTATTTTCTTTTTTATTGTATATTCCTTTACATTCTTTGGATTTTTCCTTCTCCTCATATTTCAAATTTCCTTCACTTTCATAACTAACTTCACATGATGGTATTTGTTTTTCATGCTGTAACAAAGAGTGATTTCCACTATTCATTGGTCCATCCTCTATATTATTTGTAGATAATGGCATTGGTTTCTTTGAAATTTTTTTTATCTTTTTTCTTATTTTTTTTTTCTTTGATTTTCGATTACGAATCCAAGATCCAATAGGAGTGCACTATAATTAGAAATAAAAATAAGAAAATTATGAAAATTTTACTAATATAGTTATTAGTATTTTATATATATATGTTTTTGAATTTTTAATTATTAATTTTATCTTACTCTATATATAATAATTAAAAGGAGAACAATTCCTAAAATAAATATACCTACTGAAACGCCTGTTATTATTACATTTCCTGTGGTTTTAACAGTAGGGGTAACTTCAGTATCATTATCCAGTGGAGTTTGTGGGGTAGTACTATTTGATACATTCATATTTTTAGGACAAATGCCCGAACAATTTGCTAATGTATCATTATGAACTTTGATTAAAGGTAAATTACTAGGTTGAGAAATAGGCGTAAGTTCATTTTGTGAATTTTGTGTTGGAGAATAGCTTTTTTCAATTAATTGTGTACCATTATTTGTTGTAGTAGATTCAATTGTATTATTAGAAGATGCACTGATATTTAAAGGTGTTAAAGATTCAACTGAGGTTGTAGACACAGTATCATTTTTGGGAAGTGCAGCATTAATTAGATGAGTATGTGCCTCAACAGGAGGTTTAGAATTAGGTGCCTCAGTTAATGATTCATTTGAAAAAGGTGTAGTACCATTAGAATTAATTTCAGTAACAATTATAGGTTGTGCACTGCTAGGAGTGGGAGATTCGGGCATATTCATACCGGGAGACGTATGCTTATTTGTAGAATGTGTACCATTAAATGAAGAAGTTTCATCATTAGTTGTAGAATTAGTAGACCCAACAATAGGGGATGTAGAAATTCCTGAGAAAGATGAATTGTTATCTGCAGAAAACATGGGTTTAACAGATGGTACAATCTCAGGAGAAGGTGGAGTATGGTTTTCAGAAGGTCTAATGATAGTATTAGAATGTGTAGAGTTATCATCTGTAGAAGAAGATAAAATTTTAGGCTCAGTTTTAGACAAGTTATGTCCATTCGTATTATTTGAAGTTAAAGAATTGGATTGTGGTGGATCTCCTAGAGAAACAGTAGTTGCAGCTTTTGCAATTTTTTCAGCCGCTGAAGCTTTATCTGTATCATCCGGTGATGATATAGCATTTAGGGTAGTATTTTTAGAATCCTTAAAACCTCCAATTTTAGCTTTTGTTTCATCATCTAATAGATCTACATCATTCCTAACATGTGGTGTATCAGAAATTTCCATTGTTGATTCTGTAATAGTTGGTAATGAAGGTGTAGTATATGAAGTTTCATCATGGTCTTCTATAGGAATCCAATTTAAACCATATGGGTCACTTGTGTTTTCTCTCTTTTTAATTTCATATATTAGTGATGTCATATTACAATGATTTCCTGTATCACTTAATATACTATTTTGCTTATTAGTACTATAAGCATTCCAAATATTAGTAGAATCTTCTCTAAAAGTTTCTTCGGAATAAAACTCATTGTACACCATATTTACAAATTGTTTTCCTCTCTTATGTATATACATACTCCACTTTCCACAATTAAGTTGATTTTGATTAGCTTCATATTTTTTATAATAGTAATTAGATATATCATTAGTAATATTGGTAAACTTAGTAAGTCTTTTATAAATAATGTCTTTTTTATTTTGTTCTTGATCATCCTCATTGAGTTGGCCATATGGTAATGATATTAAATCTGGTAAATCACTATTTTTATAAGGACTGGTGCAATCATCATTTTTATTCAAAACAGCGCAATAATCAAAATTTTTCAAATTACATGTTGAACTTGTTTTCTCACGTATTTGTGTCTCTAAAGAACTTTGTTTTTTATTCCAACAATTAACAAGACTTGGGATATTATGATCTGTTTCTTCATTTAATACTAAATTAACAAAGTCCATTCCTCTCCAATTTACATATGAGGATGACTTTTGACATTTTTCTGTAGTATCCTTAATTTTGTTGTCATTCAGATAAAAATTAAGTTCATTGTTAGTATCTTCCACAAATGTTTTAATTTCTGTATTGAGTTTACTTTTTTCACTAGAGTTATCTCCATTTTCTTTTGTTTCACCATTTTGTTCATCTAATATACAGGAAGTTTCTTCTGCTTGTGATAAATATCTTGCTTTCCTAAAAATGGATTTTTTTCTCATGATTATAATATCATCATAAAAGGCTTTCTCAAAATATTTTGCAGTAGTATTCAAATATTGATTTATTAAATTTAAGAATTATTTGACTCAATTTAGAAATATTTTTTAATTTTCATAAAAAAAATTACAGAAAAATAATTTCAAATTTATATAATTAAATAGCAAGTA
>NW_021628247.1:0-20600 GCF_900005855.1 Plasmodium gallinaceum | reverse complement strand
GAATTTGAATTGTTAAATATTAATCATAACATTATAAGTAAAATATATGTAAGTTAAAATTATAATTAATAAAGATTTAAGTTTTTAATAAAAATAGGTATAAAGTAAATGTGTTTTATTTTTTTTTAGCATTTTATATGATTTTTATGGGAGTTGATTATTTTTTTCACAGGAATATTATAGGAGAAACCTATTTTTTTTATGAATATTTATGATTATATAGTTTTTCATTATTAAAAATTTAATAATTATTTACCATTTTTTATAATTTTTTTTATTTTTATTTATTTATATTATTAAGTTGACATTATGATTAAGAATGAATAAGTATATTAAAAAAAAAAGAGAAGATAACAGATAAATTAATTATTTGAATATTATGGCATGGTATAAATTTTATAAAAATTTTATTGTTGAATTTTAGAAAATTTATTTGGGATATGCAAGTTGTGAGGAAAAGGATGAAGGTTATGTTTATTGAGTAAAAATTTATTAAGTTTTTAGTTATTAGAAGTTTGTTGGTTTAAATTTTTTGTAACTTTATTTGTTGACTATGGATTAATTAAATTCTGGTTATCGTTATATATTTAGTACTTATTTTTAAGATTATTTATTTTAAAGAAAACAATTTTACTTTTATTTATTATACATTTGTGCATGTTTTATTTACTGGATGTTCGGTAACTTTATTAGAGTACTGAACAAACGAATTAATAAAGAGCATATAGAGTTGCCTCTACGGTTTACTAGTTATTTATTATGAGTTACATTCAGCAATTAATATATTTCTGTTGAATTAACAAACATAAACAATTAGTAAAAACGCAAATAAATTATATGAATGTTAATTACATGAATATTTCATTGTTATATGTATAAAACTTTCTCTTACAAAATTCATTAAAATCATAATTCATTCCCAAAAAAAAAAATCTTTTTTTTTCTTTTTTTTTTTTATATTTATTTATTGGTAACAAATATTTTTCTAATTGACTTTTTAATCAATTTTTTTTCCTGACGATCTTTGTATTTTTTTTTTTTTATCAAAATTTTCCCTGACAATCTTTGTACTTTTTTTTTAGAAAAAAGTACAAACAAAATAAAAATCATCAATTTTTTTTTTGTGTGTGTATGTATGACGAACTTCGTAATCTTCATTTAACTAGTCTTTTTATTTTCCAAAAAGGTTAATAAAGTCTTTTATTAACCATACTCCACCACCGTGGGAAGGTAATTGTTATTACTTAAAGTTTGTTATTTTTGTATTGTTTTATTACATCAATTCCTTTTTGTAATCCTTTTTCAATTTGCTTGTTCTGATTATCGTTGATATCACACATTATGATACTACTCCGTTTATAAATCTCTAGATAATCCTTAGACTTTAAATCATGAGTCAGATTTAATTTCCTTTTATTCTTATTTGTAACTTGTATTAAATTTTGCATTTGCCTTTCATATATCTCCCTGGTTTTGTTACTGAACAATTTTATTATTGACATTGGAATTTGTACTTCCTTACCTCTATAATATATAGGTAATTCTTTCAGAATTCTGCTTTCCATTTTAGTTACTCTATGAGGAAATGAACAATATGGTTTATATTGTATATTTCTACTATAGTGTTTCATTTGATTCCTTTTGTATTCGGATAATTCGTATGAGATAATATCTCCAACCTTAATATTTTTATTCTCAATTATAGGTTTTCGTTTGATTTCATTACATCTTCATGTATGTTTTTACATTTATCGTTTAAGTATTTAATCCTCATTTGAGAAGTTGTTTCTCGTACTAATTTTGCAAACCATGGACAGATACAATATATTCCAAACATAGCAAAATAGGGTGTTTCTCCTACAGCTCCATGAGATGTATTATTATATATTAGTACTGCATTTTTTACTATTTATACGAAAGGTACATCTTTTTCTTCATATAAAGTCTTCATGATATAATCTATGCATTTATGAGAACTTTCATTTATACGATTTCCTCGTGGATAATATGCACTAGAATGATATAATTTAACTTTTATTTCTTTTGTAACATAGTCATGAAATTCTTGACTAGTATAAATTGAACCGCGATCTGTTAAGATGCTTGCAGGGCATACAAATATGGGTATCCATGTTTTCTTCATAACGTTAATTGCATCCATAGCATTAGGTGTTTTATTAGTTATGTTCGTTACCATAAAACGTGAATGATGATCTATTGCTACTTGTATAAAGTATTCTGTACCTTTCCATGTTTCAGGACCTATAATATCTAATGAAACCATATCAAATACATTCGTTTTTGATAAAAACTTGCTTATTGTTAGGTTTAAATTTCCGATTACGAATTACTTAACAAAGTAAACAATTTGTAACGTATTCTTCAATATCATTACTAATATTGGGCCACCAGAAATGTTTTTGTATTTTCTTTAGTGTTTTATTTACTCCATCATGTCCTGCGAGTTTACTACTGTGAAACCAATACATTAAATGATTTCTATATTTTTCTAATATATATAATCCTCCTGTTCTATAGTGAACTGGGAAATCATCCTTCCGTACTACGTCTCTCGGTATGTTATCTTTATCATTTCTTGCTTCATTTGCTATTTACTCGCAAGAAGGTATAACATATAAATCTTCATATAATTCTTGAGCTTTACTACAATATAAGATCATGTAATTAGGAAGATCTGTTTCATCTTTTATTGATCTAGTGATTCAATCAGATAAACTATTTTGAACTCCTTCAATATGTTCAAATTCCAAGTTAAATGCAGATAGTCTTAACTTCCATAGATATAATTTTCAAGTATTAATTGAATCCATATCAGTAATACCTTTACAATCTGTTTTAATTAAAGTCTTAGATCCTATAATATAATAATCGAATATTTAGCATGCTGCTACTATAGCAAATAATTCTTTTTCAACCGTACTCCATCTCTGTTGTACTTCATTTAAATTCTTCGATGTGTAATGAATGAATTTAGTTTGACCTGTGTCCTTATCAATTTGAATCAATATAGCTCCTATAGCATAATCTGATGCATCAATATAAATAGTATAGGGTTTTCCTAATTCTGGAAATGAAAGATGCGTAATTTCTGTCATTTTATTCTTGATTTGCTCCAAAGCCTTTGAATGCTCTTCTTTCCATTCAAATATATGTTTCTTAGTTAACAATGGAACTAGTTTAGAAGTCCACTCTGAAAAGTTCCTAATATAATTCCTGTAATAATTAGAATCTCCTAATAATGATCTTAATTGTCTTTTAGATTTAGGTTGTTCTGCTTCAATAATTGTTTTCGTCTTATCTAATGAAGGTCTTATACCATTTCGATCTATCTCTTGCCCAAGATAAGTTATAGATGTTTTAAAAAGTTCACACTTTTCTGTATTTATTCCTAAATTATTATTACAGACTAATTCAAATACTCTTTTTAATACTTATAAGTGCTCAAATAATGTTTTTGTAAGAATGATGATGTCATCAATATACACAAATATATAATTCACTTGAATGAATTTCATAGAAATATCTTCCATTATTCTATGAAAATTTGTAGGACTTGTTTTTAGTCCAAATGGAAATACGTTATATATAAATGGTCCCCTCTTAGGAACTATAAATCCATTATATGCTTTACTACTTTCCTCCAATGCGATATTCCAAAATCCATTTTTGAAGGCTATTTGCGAAAAACATTTTGTTCCATAAAACGTTTGAAATATGTGTTTCATGTGTGGGATGACATATAAATCATCTAGTATAAATTTATTTAAATACCGATAGTCTAACGTTACTTTCCATTGGCCTGTTTTCTTCTGAACGATTATTATTGGTGAGGTCCAATGTGCATTAATGACCTTACTTATTACTTTTAATTTTATCATTTCATCTATTTTTCGATGTAATTCTGATTACATTTCTTCACTCAATTGTTTAGGCTTATAACGCCGAGGTTTCCCTTGTACCTGAATAGAAACTTTATATTTGTTGTTGGGTTCCATTATTTTATTTTTCCAGGGTTTGTATTATTTCTTAATTTTTTTTCCATCTTATTTTTCTGATCTTTAAAATCAGATCCTTCAAAAAAATTCTGAATAATTTCTTTATTCGAATTCTGTTATTCATCTACTTTTACTTCAGGACTAACTTCCATGATATATATATATATATCTATCTTTTTTTTTATAATGGCATATCCTAATTCGTCCATTACTAAACCACTAAGTAATAAAAGGGTTTATTTTTTTTTATCATAGCAAATCTTGTTATTATATTTATATTGATAAATTTCATGTATATTTTCACCTTTTTAGATTTCATTGCAATGTCTCCGTTATATATTCAACAGAACTTTATTAGTTGTATTGATGTGTCTGGCTCTATACCTAGTTCTTTGACTGAAACTGTAGATACAGTACATAAATCTGCTCTTGTATCTAGTAATACATTAAAGTTATATCCCTTAATTTCTACTGTTTGTTCCATATTCTTACATCGTCCATTTTCATTTCCAATTTCTATTTTCCTATTAACAGATAATTCACTTTTTGCTGAATCTGTTACCCTTTCATTGGATTTCTTATCGATGTCAATTTCTTTCTCCTTAAATATATTATTTATTCTCTTCCTCTTTCTATCCTTCTCTTCGTCACTTCCTTTAGGTTTATTTTATTTATACCTTTCTTTTGTCTTTTCTTTTTGTCTTTCCAGGTGTTCCAATTGTTTATTAAGGTATCTTTTTACTTGACGTATTTTCTGTGGATTAGTTTCATTTTTGGTTATTTTAAAATTTAAATAATATCTTTTATCTGTTATTATACCTTTGATTTCATCTTCTTTATCTTGAATCACTTTATTTCTACATACTTTTACTGTGTGTCCTATTTCATTACAATTTTGGATCTTTTTTTTCGGTAAAAACAGTATCTTTTTAAATGGTTATTCCCTCCACAACAATAACATTTCATAAGACTTTGTTTCTTATCCTTACCAATACTATTGTCTTTGTAGGTCTGATCTGCAGCATTTATACTGATATTTCGGTCCTCATCTATCTTTGTTCCTCTATTTTCTACAGTTAGCAAATATTTTCTTATCTATGTAAAAGGTTTATACATTTCCATCTTCTTATCTAATTCTTTTAAGAATTCCTCTCGTATATATCTTTTAAAGCATTTTAAAGTATCCTTTCTGCATATGCTATTCTCTTTCTTGAAACATAAAAAGCTAAGAGCATACGAATTACAGTCCGTAATAAATGAACTAATAGATTCTTTCACAGATACTTTTTTTGGTGCATTAAATAACTTCCATGCTAAAATGAATTTCTCGTCTGGATATTTAAACATTACTTTAGCTAATTTAATTTGAAATTGTAACATATCGGTGATTTTTTTGTCTCTTGATAATTTAGCTATTTCCTGGTGGTAGATGTTTAATGTTAAAGATTCTAATATCATACATGTTTTTACTTGGATATTCCTTGCATTTTTGCGTTCATTTCGAATATCCTAAACCAACTAAAATATAGTTCTAAAGATCAATCACTAAATTTTGGGAGTCTAGGTGGTACTTTAGCTCTTATATCGATTGTTTCTAATTTCAATTATGTATGAATGATTAAATTCTATTATATTCGCAAAAGAATCTGGTTTAAGGTTGTATAATTCTTTATCCATCTTGAACTGCTAGTCCAGTGTGGGTTATGTTTATGCTGTTTTCGGTTTTCTTGCCGTTGTCGCCAATTGATTTATTAACTGGGTATTCGGTGACTTTGCTAGAGTACTGAACAAGCAAATTAATAAAGAGCATACAGAGTTTACTCTACGGTTTTGATGTATTTGTATATATTTTTAAATGCTTTAAACAAGTGATTATTAATCATGTTCTCTACTTCGTTAAGCATTCTTAATTTCAATGGGAATTTCTTTACTTTAGTAAAAATCCCTATTTTTATTAAAAGTTTAAACCTTATTGAATATTGATCATTAATTAAATGTATATTACTTGTTTCTTGTTATGAGTTATGTTCAACAATTAATATATATTACTGTTGAATTAACAAACATAAACGATTAGTGATAATACAAATTAATTATCTAAATATTAATTACGTGAAAATTTTATTGTTATATATATAAAATTTTCTCTTACAAATTAAAATTATATACATATAGATATATTTTATTTCTAATTATTTTTAACATTCCATTTGATTTACTATTATAACAAAAGAAACATACTTTTAAAAAATTTTTATTTAATCCATAGTGTGATTCCTATAAAACTTTGATTTATAAAAATATATTGCAAAAAAAAAATAAGTTAAAATATGAAAGGGGATTAACAGAGGGTGACATAGCAGCAAAAAATCAAGCTTACGCTGAAGGATACCCAGAAGAATGTCCGTTAGATAATAAAAAAAACAATTGTGAAGATCCGTTTCAATATGAGAATCCGTGCGATCATTGGCATAATGTCATTGCTCCAAAAATGTTGGAGCTGTTTAATAAAGTAACAAGTGGAATGGACCCTAATTTGAAAGAAAAAAAATGGAATAATGAATGGAATAAAATTTCAGCTAACCATGTTAAAGATCTATCTTCAATATCTCATCGACAAGATATTTCAGAAGAAGAAAAAAAAAAATTAATTGATAGTGTTATGGAAAAACGTCTCTCAGAATTTTTAAAATTTTTAGACGCATGTGAAGAAATGATGAGAGACCATAAAACACGATCCGAATGTAAGAAGGAGATGAGAGACAATAAAATCAAATCCAAATGTAAGAAAGAGATGAGAGACAATAAAACAAAATCCGAATCTATGAAAGAGATAAGAGAGAATAAAACAGAATCCAAAGGTAAGAAAGTGATGAGAGACAATAAAACAGAATTTGAATCTAAGAAAGAGATGATAGACAATAAAAGAGAATCCGAATCTATGAATGAGATGATAGACAATAAAACAGAATCCGAATCTAAGAAGGGGATGATAGACAATAAAACAGAATGCGAATCTAAGAATAAGATGACAGACAATAAAACAGAATCCGAATCTAAGAATGAGATAATAGACAATAAAACAGAATCCCAATCTAAGAATGAGATAATAGACAATAAAACAGAATCCGAATCTAAGAATGAGATGACAGACTATAAAACCTGTCCTCATTCTTTTTTGCTATGATATCTTCATATACTTCTTTCATGTATTCCTTTTCTTTGTTTTTCATTTCCAATATTAATTCTATAAACCATTTTTTTTTTTTCCATTCTTCTATTTTCTCTTTGTCATTATTTAATATAACATTCCTACTTTTTTTTTTTATTTCCAATATGTTAACATCCTCATCTAAATTTTCCTGTATTTTCAACTCTTCCACCATTTTTTTAAAAAAATATTCCTTTTCTCTTTGCAATTCGTCTTTCATACATTCTTCTAATAGCGTCATATGTATTTCTATCAAAACCTTTTGTATCAATTTCTCCCTTTTTTTTCTATTTTTCTCTATTTCGTTATCTCCTACTTGCTTCAATTCCTCTATATTTTCATGAATTTCCTTCTCTTTTTTCGTATCTTTTTTAGTTATTCTTTTCATACTTTCTTCTTCTTCTTCGTATTGTTCCAATAAATTGTTAAACCATTCATCCTCGCTATGTAGTATAAACCACATTCGTTGTTTTTTTAGCCATTGTTTCCATATTCTTTTTTGTTTTTCTAGCATAGGATTTTTTCCTGCTTCTATTTCTACTATTTCTGATTCTTTTGTTAATTCGTCATATTTATCTTGTTCTTTTCCCCATTCTTTTTTCAAATTAATAAACCATTCTTCTTTTTTCCATTTCTCTGACATTCTTTTGTTTCTTTCTACCCATTTATTCCATAAAAGTTTTTGTTTCTCAATCATTAATGTACTAATGTCTTCTTCCTCTCCCTTCATCATTACTAAATCATTTTCTATTATTTTTGGATTATTTTCTTTATCTTCTTCTATAAATTCTTCTAAACAGGTTTCTAAAAATTTTCCTCTATTCAATAACCACTCCTCTTTCCTACATTCCTCCAATATTACCATATATATTCCTATTAATGTCTCCCATTTTAATTTTTTTTTGTTTATTTTAGAATTATTCATTTCATGTGATTCCTTTAAATTATTACTTTCATATTTTCTCATTTTTTCTTCCTCCTTTTTATTAATCTCTGTTATTGATTCATCTCTTTCTATGGTTTTTTCATTTTCTTTTTCTATGCTATTTTTATAAATTCTACTTTTATATTCTTTCTCTTCATTTTCATATTCATTAACTATCTTTGTAAACCATTCTTCATTGTTGTCTTCATCTATCCACTTTTTACAAATATTTTCGCAGTGTTTTTTCCATATATTGCTTTGTCTTTCTAAGATAACATCTATTACTCTTCCTTGATTCTTTTTTGCTAAAATTTCTTCATTTATCTCCATCATATATTTTTCTTCTTTATTTTTCCATTCTAACATTAACTGAATAAACCATTTTTCTCTTTTCCATTTTTCTATTTCCTCTTTTTTTTTCTCTGATATAATGTTCCAACTTTTTTCTCTTTCTATTTTATCTAATATGTTTGTTTCTTCGTCCAAATTTTTATATTTTTTTATCTCTTCCATATTTGCTTTAAAAAATTCTTCTTCTTTTTCCCACTCTTCTTTCGTACATTCCTCTAATACCATCATAAGAATATCTAACAAAATTCTCCTTTCCAAATTTTTCTTCATTTCATTTTTATCTATTCCATTATTTCTTTCTTTCTCTATATTTTCTTCCTTTAAATTTTCATCAATTTCTTCTTTTTTATATTCTTCTAGCAATTGTACAAACCATTTCTGATTTTTGTATTCGTATGAATGCTCTATTTGCCATTCTATCCATTTCTTCCATATTTTTTTTTTTTTATCTAGCATAAAATTATTTACTCCCATTTCTGTCATTTTTTCAATTTCTCGTTCTTCTAAATATCCTAAGTATTTATCTTGTTCTTCTTTCCACTCTTTCTTCAAATTAATAAACCACTTTTCATTTTTATATTTCTCTAATATACTATTTTTTTTATCTATTGTATCGGTACTATTTTCTTCTTTTATTTTCATTATAAAATGATTTCGCATTTCTTTTAAATTAAAATTTTCTCCATCTTTTTCGATCTCTTCTAAACAAATATTAAAAAATTCTGTTTTATTCAATTTCCATTCCTCTTTTTTATACTCTAGTAATGCAGTCATATGTATATCTACCCATGAATTCCAATTACATACATTATTCTTGATTGTCGTTTTATTTCCCAAATTTTTCATTTCATTTTCACATGTAGATTTTTCCTTTTGCGAATTTATTTCATTTTCTTTTTCCTCATTTAATGTACCATTCCTAATATGCCATACAATNTTTTGGATATTTTTCTTTATCTTCTTCTATAAATTCTTCTAAACAGGTTTCTAAAAATTTTCCTCTATTCAATAACCACTCCTCTTTTCTACATTCTTCTAATATTACCATATATATTTCTATTAAAGTCTTCCATTTTAATTTTTTTTTGATTATTTTAGAATTATTCATTTCATATGATTCCTCTAAATTATTCCTTTCATATTTTATCATTTTTTCTTCTCCCTTTTTGTTAAACTTTGTTAGCGGTTCACAACTTTCTATGGTTTTTTCATTTTCCTTTTCTTTTTCTATACTTTTTTTATAAATTCTACTTTTATGTTCTTTCTCTTCTTTTTCATATTCATTAACTAACTTTGTAAACCATTCTTCATTATTGTCTTCATCTATCCACTTTTTACAAATATTTTCGCAGTGTTTTTTCCATATATTGCTTTGTCTTTCTAAGATAACATCTATTACTCTTCCTTGATTCTTTTTTGCTAAAATTTCTTCATTTATCTCCATCATATATTTTTCTTCTTTATTTTTCCATTCTAACATTAACTCAATAAACCATTTTTGTTTTTTCCATTTTTCGATTTCCTTTTTTTTTTTCTCTGATAAAATATTCCAACTTCTTTCTCTTTCTATATTATCTAATATGTTTGTTTCTTCGTCCAAATTTTTATATTTTTTTATCTCTTCCATATTTGCTTTAAAAAATTCTTCTTCTTTTTCCCACTCTTCTTTCGTACATTCCTCTAATACCATCATAAGAATATCTAACAAAATTCTCCTTTCCAAATTTTTCTTCATTTCACTTTTATTTATTCCATTATTTCTTTCTTTATCTATTTTTTCATCGTTTGTATTTTTATGAATTTCTTCTTTTTCATATTCTCCTAATAATTTTACAAACCAATTCTGATTTTTGTATTCGTATGAATGCTCTATTTGCCATTCTATCCATTTTTTCCATATTTTTTTTTTTTTATCTAGCATAAAATTATTTATTCCCATTTCTGTTATTTTTTCAATTTCTTGTTCATCTAAATATCCTAAGTATTTTTCTTGTTCTTCTTTCCACTCTTTCTTCAAATTAATAAACCACTCTTCATTTTTATATTTATCTAATATACTACGTTTTTTATCTATTGTATCGGTATTATTTTCTTCTTTTATTTTCATTACAAAATTATTTCCCATTTCTTTTAAATTAGAATTTTCTTCAACTTTTTCGATCTCTTCTAAGCAAATATTAAAAAATTCTCTTTTATTCAATTTCCATTCCTCTTTTTTACATTCTAGTAATGCAGTCATATGTATATCTACCCATGAATTCCAATTGCATACATCATTCTTGATTGACGTTTTATATCCTAAATTTTTCATTTCAATTTCACATGTAGATTTTTCTTTTTGCAAGTTTATTTCCTTTTCTATTTCCTCATTTAATCTGTCATTCCTAATATGCCATACAATATTAACAGGATCTTTTTCTAATGTATTTTTATTTAATTCATCTTCAATTTCATTTCTAGATTCATCTACATTCAATTCCGCTTTTTCAATTTCACTTTTAGGATTATCTTTATTTAATTTTTCTTCGCATATAAGTTCATTTTCATACTTATATGACCCTTCTTCTGTATCATCACAAATGAGTTTATTTTCTTTTTTATTGTATATTCCTTTACATTCTTTGGATTTTTCCTTCTCCTCACATTTCAAATTTCCTTCACTTTCATAACTAACCTCACATGATGGTATTTGTTTTTCATGCTGTAACATAGAGTGATTTCCACTATTCATTGGTCCATCCTCTATATTATTTGTAGATAATGGCATTGGTTTCTTTGAAATTTTTTTTATCTTTTTTCTTATTTTTTTTTTCTTTGATTTTCGATTACGAATCCAAGATCCAATAGGAGTGCACTATAATTAGAATTAAAAATAAGAAAATTATGAAAATTTTACTAATATAGTTATTAGTATTTTATATATATATATGTTTTTGAATTTTTAATTATTAATTTTATCTTACTCTATAGAGAATAACTAAAAGGAATATAATTCCTAAAATGAGTATTCCTATTGGAACTATTGTTATTATACTTCCTGCAGGATTAATTGTAGGTGTAGGTTCAGTATTATTATCCAGTGGAGTTTGTGAGGTAGTAATATTTGGAACATTCATATTTGTAGGACAGTTGCTCGAACAATTTGATAATGTATAATTTTGAGCTGCGCTTAATGGTAATTTATTATGTTCAGCAATAGGAGTAAGTGTAATTTGTGAATTTTGTGTTGGGGAATAGCTTTTTCCCATTAATTGCATATCATCATTTGTTGTAGTAGATTCATTTGTTTTATTAGAAGATGCATTGATACCTAAAGGCATTAAAGATTCAAATGATGTTGGAGACACAGTATTATTTTTGGGAAGCGCAGCTTTAATTATAGGAGCATGTACCTCCACAGGAGATTTAGAATGAGATGTCTCAGACAATGATTCATTTACAATAGGTGGAGTACCATTAGAATTAATTTCAGTAACAGCTATAGGTTGTACGCTGCTAGGACTAGGAGATTTGAGTATATCTATAGCAGGAGATGAATGGTTTTTTGTAGAATATGTACCATTAAATGAAGAAGCATCAACACTAGCTGTTAAATTACTAGATTCATTGATAGGGGATGCATAAATTCCTGAGGAAGATGAACTGCTATCTGCAGAAAACATGTTTGTATGAGATGGTGTACTTTCAGGAGATTCAACGATAGTGGTAGGAAGTATAGAGTTATCATCTGTAGAAGGTAAAATTGTATTTTCATTTATAGAGGAGTTATGTCCATTCGTGCTATTTGAAGTTAAAGAAATGGATTGTGTTGGATCTTCTAGAGGAACAGTAGTTGCAGCTTTTGCAGCTTTTTCAGCCATTTCACATTTATCTTTATCACTCGGTGATGCTATAGCATTTAGTGTAGCATTTTTAGAATCTCTAAAACCGCCAATTTTAGCTTTTGTTTCATCATCTAATGAATTTACAATAGAACTAGCATGTGTTTCATCAGACGTTTCTATTGTAGGTTGTGCATTATTTGGTAATGAAGTTGTAGGATCTAAAGTTTCATCAGATTCATGATGGTCATCTAAATGAATCCATGATAAACCATATGGATCAGTTGAATTTTGTCGCTCTTTAATTTGATAAATTAGTGATGTCATATTACAATGATTTCCTGTATCACTTAATATACTATTTTGCAATCTAGTACTATAAGTATTCCAATTTTTAGTAGAATCATTTCTAAAAGATTCTTCGGAATAAGACTCATAGTACACCATATTTACAAATTGTTTTCCTCTCTTATGTATATACATACTCCACTTTCCACAATTAAGTTGACTTTTATCAGCTTCATATACTTTATAATAGTAATTAGATATATCATTAGTAATATTGGTAAACTTAGTAAGTCTTTTATAAATAACTTGCTTTTTATTTTCTGCTTGATCACTCTCATTGAGTTGGTTATATGGTAATGATATTAAATCTGGTAAATCACTATTTTTATAAGGACTGGTGCAATCATCATTTTTATTCAAAACAGCGCAATAATCAAAATTTTTCAAATTACATGTTGAACTTGTTTTCTCACGTATTTGTGTCTCTAAAGAACTTTGTTTTTTATTCCAACAATTAACAAGACTTGGGATATTATGATCTGTTTCTTCATTTAATACTAAATTAACAAAGTCCATTCCTCTCCAATTTACATATGAGGATGACTTTTGACATTTTTCTGTAGTATCCTTAATTTTGTTGTCATTGAGATAAAAATTAAGTTCATTATTAGTATCTTCCATAAATGTTTTAATTTCTGTATTGAATTTACTTCTTTCACTAGAGTTATCTCCATTTTCTTCTGTTTCACTATTTTGTCCATCTAATATACAGGAAGTTTCTTCTGCTTGTGATAAATATCTTGCTCTCTTTAAGATTGATTTTTTTCTCATGATTATAATATCATCATAAAAGGCTTTCTCAAAATATTTTGCAGTAGTATTCAAATATTGATTTATTAAAGAAAAGAAATTTTTATGTGAATTATAGATAAATGCATAAATTTCAACAAAACCAAAAAGTAATGTGTATGTATGTATTTTATACTTTAAATTTTTGAAACATTAAAAAAATATTCGTTAATCCAATTAAGGAAGAAAAATAATTTAATTTGACCAAAAAATTGAATATAGATATTTTTGTTATTTTTGAGCATAATTATACACTTGAATTATATTGGGAAATTGTTATAATTTCTACATAGAAATGACAATATTTGTACTTATGTGATAACTATATTATAAATTTGTTTATATTTTAAATTGGCATTTTATATAGTATATAATANTAAAATCAATGGACTTGAATTGCCAAACAATATTCATAACATTATAAGTAAAATTAAATTAATTAAAAATTAATAATGAACAAGGATATAAATTTTCTAATTTTTAAATACAAAAAAAAAAAAAATATATTTACTTTTTTTTTGAAAGGATTAATTTTTCAGTTGACATATTAATTTATTTATTTCTTATTCCGTAACTTTGCTATAGTATTGAGCAAACATATTAATAAAGTGATTTATTAACTGGATGTTCGGTGACTTCACTAGAGTACTCATGAAACAAATTAATAAAGAATATGTAGAGTTACCTCTACGGTTTTAATGTATTTATATATATTTTTAAATGCTTTGAACGAGCGATCCTTAATTATGTAATACACTTAATTTAGCATTCTTTAATTTCAATAGGCATTTATTTACTTTAATAAAAATCGTTATTTTTATTAAAAATTTTAATCTTTATTGAATATTGATTATTATTTGATTGTAATTTATTTATTTCTTTGTTATGAGTTATGATCAGTAATTTAAATATATTGCTGTTGAATTAACAAACATAAACAATTAGTAAAAATGCAAATTAATTATATTAATATTAATTTGGAAGGGAAGATGATCAAAAGGTTGGAGCACTTCTCTTATGAAGAAAGGTTGAGGAAGCTGAGCTCGTTTAGCTTGGAGAAGAGAGAGCTTTAGGGAGACCTCATTGTAGTCTTCCACTACTTGAAGGGAACTTACAGGCAGGAGAGATACTGACTTTTTATACTGTTAGGTAGTGGGAGGACAAGGGGGAATGACATTAAACTAAAAGAGCAGAAAATTGGATTAGATGTTAGGAAGAAATTCTTTACTTGAGATGATGATGCACTGTAACTGTAACCCCATTCTTGAAGGTGTTTAAGGCCAGATTAGTTGGAACACTGGGCACCCTGATCTAGTCTCTGATCCACTGGCTGGCAACCCTGCCCACTGTAGCAGAGTTGGAACTGGATGATTTTTAAAGTCCCTTTCTATCTAAGCCATTCCATGATTCCACACTAATACAACAAAGCAAACCACATCACAGTGCTGTTGATTGCAGAATGACAATTCCCTAAGGCTTTTGTTAAGAATGAACAATAATAGGAAAATATTTTTTAACTTATAATTCTTATTATAAAGGATCTAAATAATATTTTTATAAAATATAAAATACGTAAAAAAAAAACAACATATATATATACATGTAAATTCTATATGTGGTAGTTATAATATAATATATTAATTATTCATATATATTTACATAAGAAAAATATTTTAAGTTTAATAGAAAAATGACTTACAATTATAAAAATCTATATTATTTGTTGTTAAATTATTAAACTTTAAACGAAGGTTAAAGTTATTCCAATTTTTTTTACTTTAATATTTAAATTTTTGCTAACAAATTAGTGCATTATAATTTATTTATATTTTTGAAGAAATATATATTTATAAAAAAAAAAAAAGCTAAAATTAAAGTTAATAAGTAATGCACTTCTTTTTTCATTATAACTATATTAATCTTTTTCTTTTTTTATTAAGCAATTTTTATTTGGTAATATATATATATATATGTGTACTTGTCATTCTTTGAGATATTATTTTATTATTTTAGAATTTTTTACTATGAATACAAAAAAATTTAAATTCTTTTTTGATTATTTTTTTTAGAATTATTTCTTATAATGTTTTTTGAAAATAAAAATAACAATAGTTTATTAACAAATTTCTTAGAAACAAGATATCATTGCATTGAAAAAAATAAATCTTCATATATTATATAGATATATCTCCATCAAAAAATGAAAAAAAACTCATTAAATTAAAAATTTTTGTACGCATGTATTTTTCATACAGTATACTACATTTGTCACAATTTTTCACTTACATAAATATAATTTATGTTTGTGCATATTTTTCTTTTAATCATAACTTTTTTAATTTTTCTAATATACTTTTTTTTATCTTAATTCTTTTTTTTTATTTTTATTATGGATAAATGTTTATACAATATATGTATATTTTTATTTTTTGTTATAACTATTATTTAAAAAAAATTACTTTTCCAACTATTTGAAAAAAAATAAAAAAAATTTATTACGCACTTAAATTCAAAAGAAAAAGTGAAGATAAGTAATTAGTTTAAAGAAATTATAACAAATCTTATAAAAAGCACATTTAAAAGTCAAATAAATTAATTACAATTAAAAAAAAAAAAAAAAAAAATACTATTTTTTAATCATATATTTACAGTAAAATATATTTTTTAAAAAAAGTTTTATTTTTTGACAAAATAACTTTAATTATTCTAAAAATACATTTTTATAAATTTACTCTTTTACGAATAATACTTATCAGTTTCAAATTTAATATATATGTTATTTACTGAATATAAAAATATATCTTTACTTAAATATAATAGATTTTTTCATATAAAATTCAAAAGAATACATTTTTATTGTGATATAAAAAATATCAATAAATAATGATAAAAAAGAATTATAAAATAACTTTTTGCATATATATTATTATAATCTTCTAATTAAATATAAAAAAAAATTATTTTTTTTTTTTTTTTTTTTTTTTTTTTTTAATAGACAATAAAACAGAATCCGAATCTAAGAATGAGATGACAGACTATAAAACAGAATCCGAATCTAATAATGAGATGACAGACAATAAAAAAGAATCCGAATCTATGAAAGATATGATAGACAATAAAACAGAATCCGAATCTAAGAATGAGAAGGGAAAAAATAAAATAAAAAATAAGAAATCAAATATTTGGAAATTTTTTTTTAAGAGGTTTGATAACCATTAAGAAAATAAAAATTAATGTTTTAACAGAGAATATAGGATTATTCATGTGCAAGATCTGGTTAAAATAAGGAAAAGTTAATATTTTGTCTAAATTTTTTTTTTATAGAGATATATTTTATTTTTGAAAAAAAAAAAAAAATTAAAAGAGAAAAATTTTTTAGAAAGAAAAAATTTCATGAGAATAGTTTTTAATTTTTATGAATAAAATTTTCGTTGTGTGGTATTAATATAATTAAATTTTTCTTTTTATTATTTATGTATTTTTTTTATTTTTAGAAGTAGTGAACTTAAATTACTGAAAATTACTTATAAAAAGCAATAATTATTTTGTACTTAAAAATTAATAATTAATGAGAATATATGTTTTTAATAAAAATACATAATTTTTATCAAAGTGAATTCACAATGAACGGCATTATTGCAGTTTATTTGTTATATCATTAAAATTAGTTTTAAAATCGCTTTAATTACTAGAGGAACTCCATATTCTGTTTTATAATTTGTTTTTCATTACTCTAGCAAATTCATTCAATGATAATTTAATAAATTAAAAATGTAATTTATGGAAAGTAAATAAATCAGGTAGTAAATGTAGAGGATAAAATAGAAGAAAAAAAGTTGGATGCAGAATTGTTACCAGCTTAACTACGTGATAAAAAAAGTCGCAAAAAGGGAAAAAAAAAGTCTTTATTGAGAATTATTAGAATTAATAATTTGTTAATAAAAGGAATTATTAGAGTTTTTGAGAAAAAAATTAATAGCTGTATGGAAAATAAACAGACATGAAAATACTAGATAAATGAAGAAAAAAAGAATTGAATAGTGTGAAAAAAATATTCAAGTTATTAGAAAATAGAAGAAAACATTATAAGAAGTTTTTTCGTGGAAAATTTTTATCATTGAATTTTAAACAGAAAATTTTTTATTAACAATAATAAAATTTTCGTGTTTGTATTATTTTATAACTTATTTTGTGTTTTGTTATTTATATTTGTTAATTCATGAGAAGTGGATTTGAATTGTTAAATATTAATCATAACATTATAAGTAAAATATATGTGATTTAAAACTAAAATTTATAAGGAATTAAATTTTTAATAAAAATAGGGATTTTTATTAAAATAATTAAATTCCTCTTAAAAACAATAAATGCTCAATGAAGGAGACCATATACATTTCAATGGTTTATAGTATTAAAAACATATTTAAATTCATTTAAATGGTAGAAGAAACTCTACATGCTCATTGTTAATCCTTTTTTTCAATACTCTAGAAAAGTAATGAATAGGAAATTAATAAAATATTAATTACATTTATTTTACTTATATTATAATTTATATTTAACAATTCAAATTTATTGCTCTTATATTAACAAGCATAAATAATTGATAAAATTCAAATCATATTACTTAAGTACTACAAAACACAGAAATTATATTATAGTTAATATAAAATTTTCTTATATTAATTTAAATAAAAATACACCACATTAAGCTTTCATATTCAATAACTTTTTCTTCTATTTTTCGACAAGTAAATTCATTTTAAAAAAAGAAAAAAATTATATTTTTATGTATTTAAATTACAAAAATAAAAAAAACCATTAACCAAATTTTTTTCTTTTTTTTTTTTTACTTAGCATTTTCATGTTGGTTAATAAAATATATTATTAACCTTTTTGATAATAAACGGTAATAGTTTTGTGGAAAATATATAGTTATACAGGAAAATTCTATATGCAAAAAAAAAAAAAAAAAAAAAAAATTAATTGTTAATTTCATTGTTTTCTTTTTCTAATTTTTAAATACAAAAAAAAAATATTTTTACTTTTTTTTTTGAAATGATTAATTTTTCAGTTGAAATATTAATTTATTTATTTCTTATTCAATAACTTTGTTATAGTATTGAGCAAACATATTAATAAAGTGATTTATTAACTGAGTATTCGGTGACTTTGTTAAAGTATTGACTTATTAACTAGATGTCCGGTGACTTTGCTAGAGTACTGAAACAATAAATTAATAAAGAGCATGAAGAGTTAGCTCTACGATTTTTATTTATTTATATATATTTTTATATGCTTTGAACGATTAATCCTTAATTATATAATCTACTTTATTCAGCATTCTTTGATTTCAATAGGCATTTATTTATATTAATAAAAATCCTTATTTTTATTAGTAATTTAAATCCTTATTGAATATTGATTATTAATTAAATGTAAATTACTTGTTTCTTTATTATGAGTTATATTCAGAAATTTATATATATTGCTGTTTAATTAACAAACATAAACAATTAGTAAAAATGCAAATTAATTATATTAATTATTAATTGCGCGAAAATTTTATTGTCATATGTATAAAATTTTCTCTCACATATTAAAAATGTAAATGCTATACAAATTAAGCTCTTTCATATGTAAATATATTTTATCTTTTTAAGATCTCATTTTCATTGGTAACAAATCATACTCCCGATTTTTATTTTACCATTTTTCCTTCTTTCATTAAATATTTTTGAAAAAAATAAATATATTTTTTTTATGTATTTGCAATTTATTAAAAGAAGAATAAAAAAAAAAATTCATTAATTTTTTTTTTTTTTCGTTTGCGTGACCAACTACGTATTCTTCATATAGCTAGTCCTTTTTATTATCATAAAGGTTAATAAAGCCTTTTATTAATAAATATTCAAGGAATTTAAATTTTATATGAAATAAATTGTTCATTTTACGTTATTTAACATAATTATATATAAATAATTTATAATCTATAGAAAACAGTGGACCAAAAATCTAATAATGAACTTTGTGAAACTTAATTAATTTGATAGTTTAATTAACATATGTAAAAAAATTAAATATTTTCAAATTAATGCTCATAAAAATTATAAATGATATACATTTAATATTAAACGATTTTTTTTATTTTTAGTTTCTAAACTACCAATTTCTGTGAATTATGTCGAACTTCAAATTATTTTATATACAGTATATTATGACTTATATATATGAATCTTTGTAAATTATAGAGATATATCTCCATCAAAAAATGAAAAAGAAAATCTATAAATTAAAAATTTTTATACGCATGTATTTGTCATGCAATATACTACAGTTGTCACAATTTTTCACTTAATAAAAAACTAATTTTTGTTTGCGAATATTTTTCATTTAAATATAACATTTTTGATTTTTCTAATATACTTTTTTTTATCTTAATTCTTTTTTTTTTTATTTTTATTATTGATAAATATTTATACAATATATGTATATATATATTTTTTGTTATAACTATTTTTTAAAAAAATTACTTTTTCAACTATTTGAAAAAAAATAAGAAAAATTTATTAAGTAATTAAATTAAAAAGAAAAAGTTAAAATAGGTATTTGCTTTAAAGAAATTATAATAACAAATCTTATAAAAAGCACATTTTGAAGTCAAATAAATTAATTACAATTTTCAATAGGCATTTATTTACTTTAATAAAAATCCTTATTTTTATTAAAAATTTAAATCTTTATTGAATATTGACTATTAATTAAATGTAAAATACTTGTTTCTTTATTATGAGTTATGTTCAGCAATTTAAATATATTCCTGTTGAATTAACAAATATAAAAAATTAGTAAAAATGCAAATATATATTATAAATATTACTTACGTGAAAATTTTATTGTCATATGTATAATATTTTCGCTCACGAATTAAAAATATAAATATTATGCAAATTAAACTCTTTTATATAAACATTATTATCTGTCTAAAATCTCATTTTTATTGGTGCTAAATCTTACTCTCGATTTTTATTTTACCAATTTTCCTTCTTTCAATAAATTTTTTTGAAAAAAATAAATATATTACTTTTACGCATTTCCAATTTATTAAAAGAAAAATAAAAAGAAAAATTCAATAATTT